>NC_135225.1:2172945-2185445 GCF_052324685.1 Brachyhypopomus gauderio | reverse complement strand
CCCCTTTGTATTAACCTGTCTTTATCTCAGGAGCCCTCAAACAACAGAGTCTCAGAAGAGCTTTGTGTGGCAGCCGTGGTCAAGGACACTTAAACTAGACACTCTCCAAGGAAGCAATGCAGAAAGATAAACAGCTACTACTCTTAAAGAAAGCTAATAATATTTAGAAAGCTACATTGTTAGCTGCATGCCAACACACAGAAGCAACATGACTAGAGTTAAACACAAAATGGCTTTAGTGGGCAATATAAGAAAATGATCACCTTCTGAAAGTCCTTTTGCTTTCAAATTGAATGGGATTATTCAGGTTGAGGACCAGCTTAACACCGGCAGACGAGGTGCTCCTTCACACATTTTAGGTTTCCACTGTAACATACACGTCAACACATAAAGGACATTACCATTATCTAATGAGTGAAGTTAGATGTGTTAGGGCAGGAAAACCTTCAACTGTGCAGTGATGTGGGCCTCCAAGACTGGACCTGCCCACCCTGTATCGCTGTAAGGAGTTCAGCGTGTCGGCTCCCAGGCTCCCAGCCAATCAGCTCTTGCTCCACACCTGGGTGCCATGACCGGGGGGCGGGGATTCGAAAGCCTGCTGCTCGGGAGGACAAACCTGAGGCTCTACTGAGACTCAACACCTTTACATAAGCACTGTGGCCTGAGAGTCTGACGTGTCCCCACCCGACACCCATCACATCATAAATAGTGCCGACATGTTGGAACTGAGCAAAGGCAAATTATTAATTTATCCCAGTTTCCTAAGTACACCGTTAGTATGAACATGTTGAAATGGTGACAAGCTGCACAACCTCTGCTTCAGGTTAACTACTGACTACAGACTACAGACTACTGACTACAGACTACTGACTACAGACTACTGACTACTGACTACAGACTACTACTGACTACAGACTACTGACTACAGACTACTGACTACTGACTACAGACTATTGACTACTGACTACAGACTACTGACTACTAACTAATTCCAATAGGAAATCTGGCTGGCCTCATATAAACATGCTTAAGAAAGAAATTAAAACGTAGTCACGTAGTACTAATGGACGTGCATTTAGTCAAAATGCCACGCACACTGAACATCTGTACTTTACATTTAAGTTTTTTTTATCTTCATTTTGTTAATTTAGTGCATGTGCATTTAGACAGATGTTTTTGTCTAGTAGTTTTAGGAGTTTTATAGAGTTTTATATTCAGTGAACACTTACTGTCCATATAAATAATGTATAATTTCTTGGGTGCTGTAGACTTTTACACAGTAGACCTGCTGGTATTACAATAAGTATAATCTATGGGCAGTAGCTTCAGTGAAGCTGTAAGTTTACAGACTGTTCCTGCTTTATTAAAATATTAAGCATGGTGCGCAGACAGTAGTTCTGCAGTCTGTATGACGTCTCTCCCCCTTCCCTCTCTCTCTCTCTCTCTCTCTCTCTCTCTTTCTCCCCTGCAGTCATTTTTGTTATGGTTGCGACCCTCTTCTATGGCTATTGCATTACAGAGCCTCACAGGGACATTTTAACTTTGCATGACATAAAGTGGAACTGATCTGATTTCAGTCAGACACGCTAACCTTGCCACACTTACCATGCACATGTATGGGCTCTGTAAAGAGAGCACATAGACAGTGTGTGTGTGTGTGTCATGCTTGAGCGTATAGTGATTATGACGTCATTTTCCATGGAAAGCTTTTGATTCTCCAGTTCATGTGTTCCCTGAGGACTATTTCCGCTTGTGTGAGTGTCCGTTTGTTTGTGCCCTGTGTCAGCTTTTAAAACCTTGATCTACTTAAGATCCCTCTTCTCTCTCTCTCTTTCTCTCTCTCTTCCCCTCCCTCCCCCTCTCACTCTCTCTCTCCCTCTCTCCCCCCTCTCTCTCTCTCTCCCTGTCTCTCCCTCCTTCCCTCCCTCGCTCTCCCTCTCTCTCTCACTCTCCCTCTCTCTCTCTCTCTCCCTCTCTCTCTTTCTCTCCCTCCCTCCCTCTCTCCCTCTCTCTCACCTGCTGCCTGAGATCACCCTCCAGCTCAGTGAGGGATGTTTAGGGTCTTCACATGCATGAAGGAATCAAAGCTGTCCTCACAACCTCCGCTGCTCCCCAGTGACCCCTGTGTCCACCTCCATCCACTCATCAAAGCCTCCACCCAGCGTGAGAGGAAGACAGGTGGAGCACCACACCACAGGGAGAAACCAGGAGCATGCAGCTGGACTCCTATCTCACAATACACATGGATGAGGGCTTCCGATTCTTCAACCAGCTCTCTCTGTCACACACACACACACACACACACACACACACACACACACACACACATACACGCATACACACACACACAGAAAATTCAGTTCCATTTTATTTATATTCTGGCAACTGCTACTGGACGGTAGAGAGTGGGAGGTGACTCCCAGAATGCACCACACCTCTGTGCAGACGTTATTTTGCGTAACATGACATGTAATGTTTTATGGCGCTGTTCATATATAGTTGTGTGTGTGTGTGTGTGTGTGTGTGTGTGTTTCCTTCAGGCATGTCTTCTGTTAATTAAATTTGGAAATGTCCCGCTGTCTGCATGGTGTGTATGTTGTTTGGTTAGCTTCCATCTATTTCCCATTGGGTTTGGTTCTCTTTTCTGCTTATGTGTGTGTGTGTGTGTGTGTGTGTGTGTGTGTGTGTGAGAGAGAGTCTTTTTCAAGGCTGCACTGTAAAATAGGAAAGCTAGTCCTCTTCCGCTCTGACGCTACAGTATAGAACTATTCACAACAGGCATTGTCTCAGGACAGCTTTACAGGAACCAGGTCTGGACCCTTAATGGTCCTGCCAAAAGTAACACCAGCGAAGAAAAACTCTCTTGGGCAACAAGGAAGAAACTTTGGGAGGAACAGAACCAAATCTCGGAACCAGAACCAGACCCACGTTTCTAATGGATCGCACTGGATAGCACAGCTCATACAAATGCTAAAAGTAAGTAAAAGTAAGTTAGCCCAAATAATGATATATTATGGCCCAGATGGTGATGTCCAAGAGTGACTGGTCTGCTCATTTATAAGAGTATTTTCACACACATCTACATATGCATATATGCATCCTTCAAGTCTCTCCTAGGCTGTGCTGTGCAAAAAGGTTTGCTGTGATGCATAAAGCATGTCAAGGGCAGTGTAGATAAAGCATGATGAGAGTGATGATCTAGGCTGGTTTATAGAGGTGAAACAGCCATAACCTCATAGTCTGACTTACTTTGTGAGCCGAGCCCCAGGTCTTAGAGGCTGTTCTCTGATTCTAATTACCCTGCTGCGTCTGGGTCCAGAGTGAGTCATAACTCTGACGCTCACACTCAGTCTTGTCTGTTCATAAGTCACTCTCAAACATTCTTTCGTGCACTCCAACCCCAACACACATCTGGATGTATTTGTAGGTTTATGTGGAACAAAATTGTGCAGCTAACATGTAAACGGGGAGAAACACCCTTAACTTGGCTGGGAATGTCAGATACAGACACTTCACCACTTCTTAGAATGATTCCTCTATGGACTTTAATTTCTGGTTCCACACTATGAAACTGATCTGGGATCTGTGCCGTTGTAGAACCCCAAATGGTCATGATAAGAGGAAGCAGACTCTGGATCTGCGACTGCATACCTCTGGATTTTGTGGCGATTGGTCCGTCTTTATACATCCTCCTGTACATTTGCAGTGAGAAATTATAACCTGCCAGCTTGCCAATCACAAACCATGTCACTCTGACACCCACCAATCACTGCTCATGTTTCAGTTTGGGCCAAAGGTTCTTATTTTCCTCCACACTCTGTACTTAGTGTCGGCGGGAATGTGAGGTCAGCCGCCATGGCGCCTTGTTCACCTTGCAGAGGACAGAGGGAACTCTGGGAACTCTTGGGATGAAATCCAGGTATTTGTCATCTATGACAAATTCTGCTCTACTTATATTGCAGCTGAAACACAGAAGGTCACTGTCCAAAGGTCCTTTCAAATGCTACTCTGCTCAGCCAACGTGGGTTTGCTTGAGAAGTAGTATTAGGTATGACAATACTGCTCAGAACTGTTGATTGCTGCTAATTCCAAAGCTCTCCTCTGTACGTGATATCTGACGGCTCTTATCTGCACAGTGCTTCACTGGATTTGAATCTATTTCCCTACGGGTTCTGTTCTTTTTGAACCAAAACCTGGGAAATCCCAGTCTAAAGCAACATGTGCACAGAGCCAACGCGGGCAAACTCAGATTTCATGATGTCTCATGTCAGGTTGCTTATAGTGGTTCGGCTCTGACGCAAGCCACTGGTACACCAGTTGTAGGCTTGTAGGTCGTTCAGAGATATCACCTTACTATCCCACTGAAATCCATTCAGTGTGATGAGCCATAAACCTTCAGAAAGACAAAGTAAATGAAACTGCAGGCATATGTGACCTGAAAACCCAAATACAAACATACATGTTGAACTGAAAATGAACCAGATTGTATTTGATTGGCGTAATACACCCATATCTTTGTATATTTAATTAGCTGTATTTTAAATAAAGGAGCTTTTGTGTTCCAAAATGTTCAAATAACACTTGATCCCTTAAAGGAGTGCACTTTGAAGAGCTCTGAACAAGTCCTCCCAACACAACCTGCTCACCAGTGCCTGGTCATCAGTAATGATGACATCACCAGCTCTATAACTCTGAGTCCCTCCTTCATTCAGTGTCATCTTCTGTTAAAGAAGAATCCATGCCATTCCATTCAGTAGTCCGTGTGTGTGTGTGTGTGTGTGTGTGTGTGTGTCTTCGTGCACGCGCAACTGTGTTTACAGTTAATCACAGTATTTAAGCCTCTCTGATCACAGGTCTTTGGTGTAACAGTACTAAGTGGCAGTGTAGCCAGGCAGTGGTCTACCGAGTCTCAAAACAGCTGGATGGTTGGCCTAGCCTACAGCGAACCTCCGCTGGGGATGCAAAACAAGCTCCGTGGTCCAGCGTGCATGCGTGCCACCCCAGTGACGAAGGAGACACCAACATAAAGCCAGAAAAAAGAACACCAACATAGAGTGACTCACACATGAAGACTGTTGGCTTCACTTGTAATCTGGTCCTTTTAATTACGATAATTACAAGACATCTCTCACCATGTCTCTCTCTCCTCGCTCACACAGCGCAAACAGGGATTCCTCAGAAGAGGATTGTGTGTGTGTGTGTGTGTGTGTGTGTGTGTGGGTGTCTAAAGGGAATTTCCAGTGCTCTCTCTGTGTGGTACACATTCCCAGAAGCAATCACTGGTACTACTGGTAGCTTCAGCATTCAGAATAAGAGCGTGGAAAATGACTTATGGTGATAAAGTATTATGCAATATGTCTATGTTTTGTTTTAGCAGGGGATTGTACCACACCTCCAAGTGTTTGTGTGCGTGCGTGTGTGTGTGTGTGTGTGTGTGTGTGTGTGTGTGTGTGTGTGTGTGTGTGTCACAAGCAGGGGCGCAGATGGCACTGGGGACGGGGGGGACATGTCCCCTCCAGATTTATATTGACCCCATCCGAAATCTAGCATCTACAAGCGTAAACGTATATATTGTACAGCTTGGTCCCCCTCACTTCAGTATTTCCATCTGCGCCGATGGTCACAAGTGACATTTTAGCTGAGCACACTCCAATCACAAAATAATACCGTCTTTGTTACCATTTTAAACTGTCAGACATCACTTCCGCTTCCTGTTTTGCCGCGTATATGCTCGTTAGTAAATATAATTAATCGTGCTGCGTAGCAAACGTGTTAAATCAAGCAGCGATGCCAAAGAGCTTGTCAGGATGGCCTTCAAATGGCGCAGTAGAAACGGTCATGTGAGATTATATTTATCTGCTTCTTAAATGTCTTCATTAAATTTGTGCTACCTCTCTAGCTCAAACGCACACCTCATGCCAGACTGCTACAGACCTGCATAAACAGTCAGTCATCTATTTGTTCACTTACATAAACGCACGGACGCACTCTCCATGAACCGTGTAGTCACTGTAGGCCACGCACGCACGCACGCTCGCTCCAACTAAACGCGCCGAGCGCTTATCTGTTATCAAGGAGCTGCGTCTCTCATGTCTCCCAACGTCTGTTTTGTTGATGTTTTATAGCAGAATCACATCTTCTGCTGGTTTATGCTGGCCCCCCAGCGCGACCAGACCGAAGGCGAGCGTGCGTGCGGCGCGGATACACACACACACACACACACACTGTCTCTCGTAGTCATTCCCCAATGACTTTAGGGACGCCTAAATATAGCGGCAGGGACGCAGAGACCTTGTAACGTCACTGTTAAATAAGCACTCCCAACGCTGCTATGTCCACCTTCATACTTATCTGGCGGATATTAATGACACATCTGCTGGCTGTTATAAAATACAACAGCCGCTGTCATGAGATCTGTACTGATAGACGGTCTCTATTTACCTCCCAAATAGCGTTGTTGTCATAGGTGTTACATAACAAACGTTAACAAGACAGTAAGACAGTTACATACAAATAGTTTCCATACAGTCTGCGCTGCTGCGTGGTAAAGTTGACCCACTTACACTGTAGTTCATGCTGACTTTGTTGGCAAATGAGAATGAACACAACGTTTCTCCATGTAGGTACGGCTTGCAGTGGTTTAGGTGGTAAGGTTACCCAAGTTTGTTGAGCAGTTAAGTCATTTGTGGTGGATAGGGCATTTGCTTATCTTGCAGGTGATTAATGTGTGTGTGTGTGTGTGTGTGTGTGTGCGTGCGTCCGTGTGTGTGTGTGTTTGCTGTGGTTAAGGCCTGGGTTGGATAATGGTGATTAATCTTGCTGGTCTGGTTTGTTGAGTCACTGTGGCGTGTTGAGGAGACGGTGGATGTGACACTAACATTGTTGCTGTAGTTCCAGAGTGCAGGAACTCCCCTGCTTTATTACTTTATTATTATTCGAGTTAAGAGTGTGTGCAAGACAATATAAAAACAATTCTCATTTAAAGTTGCCGCAAAATAGGCTAGGAGGTGTTTAACAGCGCGAGTGTGTATCTGTATGTGGGTGTGTGAACATGTGTGTAATTCCGTAGGTGGACATTTAAGGAACACAGACCAACACAGACCAGAGCGCCATTCAACACTGTACTGCTGACGGAGATCTGACCACGTTCCTAACTCAAGCGTGCGGTTCCATCCCCACGTCTGCCGTAGCGAGCGGCATCTTCACGCATTCACCAGGGGCCAGGAGCCGACCACGGAGGGAGGGAGGGAGGAGAGGAGGAGAGGAGGAGAGGAGGGAAGAGGAGATGAAAGCAACCACCTTGGGCCCTGCTGGCTTCTGGCTTCATGGCATCAATCACAATCAACAGCCAGCCCAGCCCCAATTACGGGCGGAAGACTCGGGGCCATGTGCTGATTGTTAACGCCACAGAATGAAGGGGGAGAGAGAGAGGTGATGATGGGGGGATGGAGAGAGAGAGGTGATGATGGGGGGATGGAGAGAGAGAGGTGTAGCGGCTTGCTGCGGGTGTGAGGTGGGGGCAGGGGCCATCAGGAGAGCGGGCGTGTGCATGCAGGCAGCCCTGTTTCCGCACTAATGGGGACTGTAAAGAGGGGTGTCCTGTGAAGTTGTTGACCCATGGGGCAGGGCAGCCCCAGGCCCCACCCTCTGAGTCTTGGGCCCCGCCCACCGAGCCCCAGCTCAGGTGTTCTGGAAGTAATGGCATAGACGTGAAGGCCTGTAAGATCCACAGAGCAGATGGGGGTGTGGTATGACAAGAAATGGCAATGAGTTATGTTTAGAAATGAGTACACACACACACACATACACACACACACACACACACACACACATGCCCACCCATCCACATGCCTCACTGACACTCATCACTGCTATTTATATAAATCCAGACCCATTAGGCCGTGTTGTAGACACGCGTGGCTACTGCACAACACACGGTGTGTTCATGCTCGCATAACACATGCCGTCATAAAAGCAGCGATTTACACTCCGATTCTGTAGCATTCCTTCACATCCCTCGCCCACAGTCGTACGTCCTCACGCCTCTGCGTGTCCTGCACACGGGCCCCGCTCTCCCTCACACTCATAAATACCTTGTAAATCTCAAGACGTTTCCCCCGGCTGGCTACTAGACCCCTAATGGTCACCTTGGTGAGCAGAAGAGGTCTAGTCTGAGAGGAAAAACAGCGGCCTCGCCAGTCGTGTGGAGCAGAAAGTGGTGGTGCCGCGATTAAAGGGCTCCCACAGGAAACAGTCTCTCTGTTTCTGAGTTCCACAGGCCTGGCTGTAGGAGGATCCATTAACCGGTGGCCTTGTCTACGGACTGACGTTGCAGACAGCGGTCAAACACTGTGGAGATAAGAGCACAGATCCGGTTATTTATTAAAGTCCCAGTCACTGGCGTTTGTGTTGAAACTGTTGTGTCAGGTGTTTATGTCTGTGATACTAATACACTGCCCAGACCACATTTCCCACAGTCCACCCTGTTCCTCTAGGAATTATGGACTAGTTTTATTTTCAAATTTGTTTTGCTGACTTGCATCACAAATGCAGCAAAAGAAGAAGCTTCCTCAAATCTTTCCCTCTGTTTTCCTATTCAACTGTGGGTGTGTGTGTGTGTGTGTGTGTGTGTGTGTGTGTGTGTGTGTGTGTGTGTGTGTGTGGTGTGTGTGTGTGTGTGTGTGTGTTCTTCTGCTATATCTACATCTGCTACATCTACTAGAAAATACTAAAGGCCATTGGTTCCCACCCACTTAGGAAATATACTCTCCAGTTTAATAAGTGAAACCAACTAACTGAACTCAACGTGCCTACGTGTGTCTATAAACACACATATGTGAGTGTGTATGTCCATAATTTGGTCTATTAAAACTGACTGGCTTATCTATATGTAGTGAGTTTTTTTCTTGCCTTTCTCTGTCTGACCTTTTCTCTCGCTCCCTCTCTCTCTCTCTCTCTCTCTCTCTCTCTCTCTCTCTCTCTCTGTCAATCTCACTCTCTTTCTCTCTCTCTCTATCTCTTTGTCTGTGTGGGATGGGACCAGAAGAGTGGGTGGAATTCAAACAATCCCCCATGTTTCACTAACCCCATCCTCAACAGCTCTGACTTGAAAGCCTGCTGTTTAGAATATGGAATGACAGCCATGGTGGTTGAGAGGCGAATGTGATGGTTGAGAAAACAGCTTCAGCATGGGGCCCTCAGGGTTATGCAGTGATCCCTGCAAGGGTCCATCTTCAGTACAATACCCCCTCTCCCAAACACAGGGCCAACCCGTATCCACAGACAATGGAACCGAGGAGGTGTGGGTCAGATATGTGTGTGTGTGTGTGTGTGTGTATACGTGTGGGTGTGTGTGTGTGTGTGTGTGTGTGTGTGTGTGTGTGTGTGTGTGTGTGTGCATGTGTGTGTGTGCCTGGCAGTTATTATATGTGCATGGCGGTTATTTTGCATCTCTTCACATGTGCATAACCTTCTCTTTCTCCAGGATGTTAGCAGGCAGTGTTTCGTGCACATGGCGTATCTCATGTAGCGTTACCTTGGCGCTACACCAGCGATTTACACCGGAACCCCGCACAAGCGCACGCACGGCTGCCGTGACGACTGAGGGCTGTGGAAACACCATGCGTGAGAACAATGGAGGTCTGTGAGCGTGCGGGCCCCAGTTGCTCCAGAAGCCCCAGTAGTCCCAGTAGCGTTCCCAGCAGATCGGAGCGTCCAATGAGCCGGCGGGGGCCTCGCCAGCCGCCTCTGCCACGCACCCCTCCGATTTGGGGGCTGAGCGCTGGGAAACGCAGCGTCCTGTCAGCTGTGCGCCTGTCTCACGGACACGCTGCCCTCTCGCATGCTTCCTGTGCAGGATTTACAACCCCACCCGCCCAAGCAGCTCAGCACAATTACCGCGCTCCGCTTGTAACACGGCGGATAGATTTCCTCTCCGTACTGGAGCCTGACAGACCTGTGAGCCGTGGTGTTGTCTCACGACTCGAGAAACTTCACCGGGCCGAGATTAGATTAGTCAGCTTCACCAGGTATAGATTACTGAGCTTCAATGGGCATAGATTAGAGAACTTCAGTGGGCATACATTAGAAAACTTCAGCGGGCATAGATTAGAAAACTTCAGCGGGCATAGAGTAGAAAACTTCAGCGGGCATACATTAGAGAACTTCACCGGGCATAGATTAGAGATTATCGTTCACATCGTTCTGATGACTGATGCTGCAATGGTCATTAGTGACGGTGCATGCCTGATGTGTTCATTCCAAGTTTACTTTCTACTGTATATGTGATCTTCGTGTGGCCACAGCAAAATCAGTCTGTGATGCCCCCAACAAAACCCTTCGAGCAGAACGCAGCTGGACTCACAGTGCACTGAGGCCGCGTGACACCCCGACTGCCAGTCAGCACACTGGGCCCTGTGAACCTGTCGCCAGGTGTGTGTGTGTGTTTGCTCAGGTGAGGGACCTGACACACTGCCTGCAGTCCACCCAGGTTCCTAAATTCACACGGTGGACGCAGTCTGGTCTCGGCGCCGTCTCCACATGGACAGTAAACGGGGAGCTGCTTAAATGCGAGGAGACAGAACTGAGGTATCAGTGTGTGAGTGAGATCGTATCCAGACCTTCTGTGCACTGAGTAAAACAAGATCTACACTTTGAACCTTATGGGAAGAAGAAAAAAAAAGAGGTTTGCTGCTGGGCTCCAGGGCCGCGTTCCTGGGCCGCGTTCCTGGGCCGCGTTCCTGGGCCCAGCGATGCAGATCTTCTGGGAGCTCTTTGAAAACTCGAATGTGCTGTGCTGTAATTTCCCCCCATCTGGATGAAGCACTTGTGCTGCTGGTGGACTCTGTCCAAAGTTAGCAGATTTGATGCAGAAACCTCTGCAACTGCTTTGTTAAATGTACATATGAAGGGCTCTTTTTGAACTGTGTTCCCTGTTTCTTCCAAGCCTTTTCAGTAAAGACGAGAGGAGAAGAAACAGCACACATGACCCAGCTTGTTACGGTAATGTGCGTAATCCGTCCCCTGACCTCCGGCCAAATCACATAATTAAATAAAGAAATAACGTGTTAGAGTAAATTACATTTTAAAATCAATAGATGTAATTCATTCTCTGTTTAAGCAGCCCACATTTACAAGAGACGAGGAGGACGAACAGCAGATGATTCTCCCCACAGTGGTTGGTATGCCTGAGCTAATTCTGATGCACTGGGGAAACTCCGCTGGTCCTGGTCACCGGAGTTCACGGCAGGTTTAGGCTGAGGTGTAGACACGGTCGTGAGATCGCTGTAGCATGGCTATGGTGAGAGAGTGATGCTCAGAATGGTCTGGGTTTATTATATCATGTCTCTAGTGCACCTCTCTCAAAATAGAAACAGCTCTGTCGTAAGTCGATACCAAGGACTTCACTTCTTGTTTATCTTTTTTGACAAGCTAGTGACATTTTCTTCATTATAGGCCGTTTGGTATCTGAATACCATCTGAATCTTTTTCCCCTCTCCTATTCATTATCTCTGCAAACTAAATTCCAGGGCAGCAGATATAAAATGCACTTCTAACCCTAAAGCTCTTGCTGTTTACGGTGGCCCATTTTGGTTTGGTCCATATGTAGAGAGCAATGCCTTGTGACACACTGCATTTGCATTGAAAGCCTGTTCTAAGCAATCAGGGCCTCCATAAATCTTGAAAAGTGTTAGTTCAGTATGGTCCAGGTGCACCTAACCCAAACAGCCAAGATGCTTAACCCTGATCCTCTCAGATCTGAGATGCTGCACAGCCTAGCCAGCTCTGTCAGAACATTAGTCATGTGAAGACAAAGTGTTTGCCCACCCTTTCTCCGTGCGCGCGCGCGCACACACACACACACACACACACACACACACACACACACACACACACACACACACACACACACACACACACACACACACACACCCCTTAAGGCCACTCTATTATCAGCCTTCTACACTTTGTTACTGTGACCAGTATGTCCGCCACAAAAAAAATCCCACAAAATAACAACAACCACAACAAACAACAACATCTGGTTTTCATTTTAATCAGGCGTTCTCTTCTGCTTCTTTGTAGGACCCCAATTTCAGGGCTCTGTTCCTGCTAAAAGCCAAGAGGAGCAGGCAGTTAATTGGCCAGCGTCCCCGCGAACACTTGATTCATTTAATTCGCTTGATTAAAGTCCAGTTAGGGGTGCACACCAATGGGAAAGTCTGACCCTTCTAGGTGACCTGTGACTTTTGAACTCTGACCCTTGGACCTCAATGGGCCGTGAAACCTATGGAATCTCCTTTTAAAGAGGTCCTGTCAGGCCCGGACTGGGACGTCCCGCTGAGACATTAGGACGGAGGAAACAGTGTACAGATATCAGCACTCATAAAACCCTTTGTTGACATAGTCCAGCCTGAAGTTCCCCAATGTTACACCAGGTCTGTTCTTCAGGACACTAAGCATGTCTCTCTTTCTCTCCCCCTGGGCGTCCCTGAGGTGTC
>NC_135225.1:2148731-2162445 GCF_052324685.1 Brachyhypopomus gauderio | reverse complement strand
TGCGCAGCCGTAAACAGCAGCCAGTGGCCCAGCCTGCCACATGCATCTGACCTCCTCCTACGACCCCTACCCCCTGAACCCTGACCTCCGCCCTCAACTGAGCCATGGACACACACACACACCTGCGCGGCAGGGGGTCCCACGGCCTGGCGACCTGTCAGAAACTCTGATTGGAGGAACTGAGACTCCCCCAGCCAATGGAATGTACCCAAGCAGAGGAGGGGAAGGCGAGCCAGGGGGCGAGAGACACGGAGAGAGGGAGGCGGAGCGCTATCGCCCCCTACTGACTGAGTGCAGATAGAACTCCTCTCCTGCATCCGCTATATGATATTTAACTTATTACTGTTGTTCCTGTGTTGGTGCGTTTTTATGCTCAGGAGGACGAGGTGACCCTACACTGCTGCATCGTGGTCCTGACCTCCCCACGCCTGACCGCTCACCCATTATCCCTGTGCATTTCTGCCCTCACACAAACGAGCACTTAGCCACGCCTCCTCGACCCACGCAGAAAGGGGGGCGTGGCCATGCAGGACTGTAGTGGGAGGTTCTGAACGCACCCCGTGTCCTTAAATCATGGCTCCGAATGGTGCATGTGTTTGTGCTGGATCGGGCTCTGTTGAAACGGTGTATGTGTGTGTATTCCATGTGGGGAAGTGAAACGTCTTAATGTGCGCGAACGTTGGCCTCTCAGCCGGATGATTCTGGGTTTTTCCTTTCACTCCCTTCATTCTCACATGCATCAGCACCATTAACTGCTTATGATCTCATCGGGAGTGTTGGACCAGCTTTAGACTAGCACAGGTTTGCCATCTCTCTCACTTTAGATCTCTCTCTGACTTTCTCACACACACACACACACACACACACACACCTGGTAGATGAGTGTGTGCAGAAGTGTTTGTGGGGTTTCCAAATGTCAGATGCTGGTTGAGATCATGTTGGTTTTCTGCACACATTTCCATGGCAGGCCACTCCCATCTAAACATGCAGTGTGTGTGCGCCCGTGTGTGTGTGTGCGCGTGTGTGTGCGTGCGTGCGTGCGACTGTGTGCATGAGTGCAGACTGTTGGGTATTATGGTTATCAAAGAGTGTAAAAAGGTCAACTGGGAAATGTGACATTCTGAAATCTAAGCTAGTTGCAGCTCATGTGGCTTTGTTATCTAACGTGTGCGGATGGTTGGAGGGGCAAATGCTGATTTATGTCGTTGTTTTTTCTTTCTTTCCTTGGGCACTCCCATAATCCCCCCACACACTGACCCCCCCCCACACACTGACCCCCCCCCACACACTGACCCCCCCACACAACTGACCCCCCCCACACACTGACCCCCCCACACACTGACCCCCCCCCACACTGACCCCCCCCACACACTGACCCCCCCACACTGACCCCCCCCACACACTGACCCCCCCCACACACTGACCCCCCCCCCACACACTGACCCCCACCTCCGACGCTCGCGTTATCTCCCCGCTGGCTTCCCCTTCAGCACACCTGTATCTAATATTTAGATGCCGCTGAACACCTTGACCAGCGGCGTGTCAGGCTTGTTTGGATCGCACCTTTGTGGAGAGATCGCCGTGGCTGGGTATGACAGCTGTGCAATAGCCTCTCCCTGTCTCCCCTGTCTCCCCCGTCCCCCTGTCTCCCCGTCCCCATTCTCCAGGGGACTGTCCCTTGGGACCTGCACGAATTAACAGCTCCATTTAAGACTGTTCTGCATGGACAGGTGTTGACATCCATTTATTATACTCTCTTAATTTCTCCAGTAGAGTTTATTCAGCTGCAAACAGATGCTACTGCACACTGACGGGTTTTTTTTTTACGTCTTTTTTTCCCATAGTCCTTTGCAATACTATGAAAACAAGGTGCCAAATCTGTTTTCTTTCGTCCTGCTAGTTCCTGTGTATTTGAAAGTAAAACACACAGTCGGGTTCCACACATCACTCTGTATACTGTAATATATCATATTCAATGTCTTTTGAATAATGTTCTGAGCGCCCCAGTGAAACCCCAGTGGTTCTCTGGCTGCTGTAAGCTGCATGTCCACTGAGCTGAACGCTAGATGAGCCATGATTGAAGTGTCACACGCCTTCCCTGCTATCACAGTGCATTCCATCTGAACACTTACACCCCAAACAAAGACCTACCGCTAGACCTACTGCAAGACCTACTACCCCACCCACCCACCCCCCACAGCCTGGACGTAATGCATGAAAAATCCTTTCAGGTTTATGGATCAAATGTGAAGATGCATTAAAATGGTTAAGTAGTTCGAGTGGACCTGCCCACTTCTTTAGAGCTACTCATTAAAAACCAACGCCTTGCGGCAGCTCCAGATGAGTATCACACACACACACACACACACACACACACACACACACACCATCATCGAAGGAGCTGGTGTCTTAGTGGAAGCCAATTACCAGAAATCTCATTGTGTTTCAAGCCTCAAACTGAACTCCTCCTCCTCCCTCAGTGAACATACACACACACACATACACACAGTCTCCCGTCCGTTCTCTGTACAGTAATCACTGTAGATACTGGAATCTGTAGTTTGTTAATATGTATGATGTAGCATCAGATCCTGTTGTTTTTGTACATAATGATGGACGGTAATGTGAATGCCTTTGCTGTGGAGCGTCCCGGGTTTTTACAGTGAGATCACTGCTGCTTCGTTTGTATGTGAAATGGCAGAGTGTCACCATGAACAAAAATTAAGCACAAATGAGATGTGTTAAATCTTGAGAATTATAACTGAAGTAATTTTAAATGTACATAATGACATAGAACATTTTGTCTATAATTAAATGTTGAGAGTAAACATTTTGTCTACCTTTGACTCCGTTAAAGAGGTCAATATAAGATAGTTTAGACATGCTGCTTTGGTTGACTTGGGTATGATTTAGCGCCCCCTAGTGACAGAAGATTATAAATTAATATATTTTTTAGTTTCTCCACAATTTCCACTTTTTTTGTATTTTTATTTTCATCTATCCAACCCCCCCCCCCCCCCCCATTATGTTGGACTGCCCTGTTGCAGTGGGGACAGCATTTAGAAAGACAGCGCTTCGCGTCACGTGTCTGTACATGTATTACGGGGCAGGCTCGCTAGTTGGTGGGCGGGACTTCGCTTAACGATTTAATTGGGAGGAAAAATGAAACAATTGAAGAATATGTAAATGATGATACAAAAAGAGAATGTAAATAAAATTTGCAATAACTTTGCTAGAACGATAACAACTCGAGTGGCTTATTAACGTGGCTGGGCTGTAATGGCTTTAAGAATCCTCTTAATTGCCCTGTGTCTCCTACCGGGTTTCATTTCAGACATCAAATAAATTAGACAATGCTCTCATCATCTCCCATCATATTTAATGTGAAACTAGGGAAAGGTTTTTTCTTTTCATTTTCTTCGCTAGGCTTTTGGTTCATCACTGTCACTTGTCTGCATGGTTCAAATTATGGAGGGCTGGGGGTTCTGACCCTCCCAGTTGAATCTTGGACACCCCCCAACCACCACCCAACTTGCCAGTACCATTCTGAGCTGGGTTTTCACACACATTCCTCTGCACATCTGTGCCACGAGGTCTGTTCTTAAACAGCGCTAACATCACTCGTTCTACTGGAGGAACATGTTAAGAACGTCACACGTTGGAAGTTTCCACCTCATGCCATGACGCACGTTCACTCCGCTCTATTCGTGCGGCCGGTGTGTCGTCGCTACACGGCTGCAGCGCCTGCCGATTGAAAGGTTGTTATAACAACTCTCAGTTCACTTCCATTGTATGACAAATTATCCGTGACCTTTGAGGAAATATTGTGTCCTCCCATCATTCTGAACTCCTGTAAGAACTGAAGCATGTTATGTGTCTCATTAGCAGTTTGTTGGGCTGACTGCCACTAGCCGAGTTGTGTCTCCTCTGTGGAAGAGTCCGCCGCGGTTAGATTCGCACAGTGAACGAGGGATACGGAGCGGAAGCTGTCCGAGGAAATCAAGTCTCTCTCTCCAGCCCAGTACGCCTGCCTAGCCACACCCGCACACGCAAAGATCTAGCATCGTTTAGATCTGTGCTTGGCAAAGAGATGTGCTTGTTTAACAATGGGGAACCACCGTCGTCACTGACAGAATCCAATGTACTCTCAGTGACAAACTAGATCAAAAAAACAACACAAAAAACAAAGTAAAACTCTAAGTGTGTGTTACAGAGAAAAGATTCGTGCTCAGTGCTTCAAACTAGAGAAGGGTTGGAGTGTGTGTGTGTGTGTGTAGTCAGGGCTGTGTGTGTGTGTGTAGTCAGGGCAGTGTGTGTGTGTGTGTGTGTAGTCATGGCAGTGTGTGTGTGTGTGTGTAGTAGTCAGGGCAGTGTGTGTGTGTGTGTGTGTGTGTAGTAGTCAGGGCAGTGTGTGTGTGTGTGTGTGTGTGTGTGTGTGTGTAGTAGTCAGGGCAGTGTGTGTGTGTGTGTGTGTGTGTGTAGTCAGGGCAGTGTGTGTGTGTGTGTGTAGTCAGGGCAGTGTGTGTGTGTGTAGTCAGGGCAGTGTGTGTGTGTGTGTGTGTAGTCAGGGCAGTGTGTGTGTGTGTGTGTGTGTAGTCAGGGCAGTGTGTGTGTGTGTGTAGTCAGGGCAGTGTGTGTGTGTGTGTGTGTGTGTAGTCAGGGCAGTGTGTGTGTGTGTGTGTGTGTGTGTGTAGTCAGGGCAGTTTGGTCCCTTGCCGAGTGACAGCCTGCAGACTCCACATGGTTATGCACTGACAGAAAGGCACATATAGGACCCAGAATAAAGAGCACGAAGTGTGTTTTGTTCCCAAATGTCTCCGTACTCTAAACACTTCAGAATTATAAATACACAGTTAATACATCCTCATATGGCAGCTTTATTTTTTCAGGAAATTACATGTTTCAAACCCACAAAATCTACCAATTTGTCAACATCCTGTGGCCTTTTTTGTCCCAAAAGAAGCTCATTGGTCAATGTACTCTGAAGGCGGGGCAGATTCATTCTCTTTGGGGGCGCTCTATTTAGATGTGCACAAGGGTGGGGGAAACCGTTTAAACGTGTCCGGAGCACTCGAACCAGCTCTTATGTAAATTGCTGTGTAGACTGCCTGCAGTAAAGACAGGCATAGCGCTATAGAAGTTGCCACAAGGTTGAACATAAGACGATGTTAAAAACCCATCCTTTTGAGCTTATGCACAATTATCTTGATATTCAAATGACAAGATCCTAGCTTGAAACAAACGTGTACAACATTAAACAGCATTTCCGTTCACCGTTTCGTGACGTCTGTCGTGAACGCTGCGTGGCGTTTTTCTTCGCGTGTGATTTCTCCGTCTGAGCCCGGACCGTCAGCAGAAGGGACGTAGCCTAAGATAAGCTCAAACGCCTACGAATGGAGCCGAAACACTCGGCAGGCAGGAACCCGGTATGTCCCGGACAGTACCCGAGCGCCTCCACTGATATGGCTGAAATGTGTATTTGTGTTCTTTCTAAGTAATGTGAGATAGTAGTTATATGGTCAACATTGGGAATAAGGAATATGGCTTCTGGGTATCCAATACAAATGTTCACTTGAGTTGTGCTTGAGTTTCTGTTGGATGGACAGTGATGTTCTTCAGACGTCTACAGGTGTTCAGGAGGCCACGCAGCCAGTGATAGTAGCGTAACTGGAGCTCCTAAACTTCTGTGTCCAACAAGGAGTGACCTCTACACTCGGTATGTGTTATGCCACCTGTTCACTTTGAGGAGACCTTGGGGTTCACTCCCTTAATCTCAAATACGCTGGGCTATGCTCTAGTGTCTGCCGTTTTCCCAGTGGCCACAGTCTAAATCACTTTAAACTGCACTTGTCCATGTGTGGATTACATAACATCTTTCAAACAAAAGTGATATTTCTACTCATCTCAGAAGATTTGAACTTTCAAATGCATCATGGTTCAGTATGTCGGGGGGCGTAAAGGAGTGTAATAAGCAGACGTCACTGCAGAGGAAAACTTGTGACTGTATAGAGAGAACTTCACATATGATACATGAACATTTCATCCACAGTACAAAAATAAAGAACGTCATCTTATTTAAACATGTCTGAAGCCGTCAGCTCCTGGAGTTTCTAAGAGTCCTCATCAGAACCGCTGGGTCCCCCCAGCTCTCCACCACCACACTGTGGCGCTCTTCCTCACTACAGCACGTGCTGCCGTACCGAACTCTTCAGTCAATACACATGTACCAAAATCATTATATCAGCTCATTACATTTGGCATTGAAATAAGGATGATTAAAAAAGGACTATAATGAGAATTGTAGCAATATTTCAGTCTCTCCACACTTGAAAGGATGTTTTTGTGTTTTTTTTTTGTTTGTTTTTTTTTTTTTTACAGAGAAACCTTTATAGAAAGAGTTTTACACATGGACACACACAGGGACAAACTCTTTACTTCTGTTCAGTCTTGAGCTATTGGTCCACTGTGTCGGTAATAAAACTCTGGTCATAAAATAAATCATTACTTCACATTGAGGGATGAAACCTACAGCCGAACTCTTTTTAAAAGGTGGGAACTCTCTCGTGCTCTCATATCCATTCCTCCACATTCTGCTCGGGGGTGGGGGTTATAATGATGAAATCCATAAAGGTGAAGACGTTTGAACAGCCACACACACACACACGCGCACACACACACACACAGTCCTGCCTTCACGCTGCTGAGCTGTGATTGGCCATCTTGATTCTAGAAGAGAAGAAGAAGGAGGGGGAGGAGCCAGACTGACGGAGCTGGGTGGATGAGCCTGGTGCTGCTGTCATACAGATCAGGGGAGGGGAGGGTGGAGTCACCCCACAGTCTGTCTCTCTCGTTCATCTGTGAGAGAGATGAAGAGAGAGAGAAAAAAAAGGTGTGGAGAGAGGGAGGGGGTTTAGCTACACCGTATGTCAGAGTTTGCTCATATCATTTTTGTTTGCTCTGACAGTCTGTCTGCCTTGTCTCGTTTACGTCAAATTTTTTTTAATGCCTTCTTTCATTTATCAAGCCACTTTCACCTCACGCTCTTGTGCTTTGTGTCAGACGGCTAACTCGCACATCATGAATCGAGATACGTGCACTCCGGTTACACAATTCCCGTACGGATGGAGAGTGTGTGTGCTGGGCGCTCTACCTGCGTGGGAATCTGAGGATGAAGGATGTTCGATTGAGTGTCTCCACTGAAGCCCGTGGTGGCGGTGGTCGCAGTACTGGTCCCGAAATGCCGGTTGGTGGTGATGGTGTTTGGGCTGGGAGCCGCTGGTTCCTGGACTGCTGATCTTGGGTCAGTGTCGTTGCCGAAGGCCACGATGGCATTCTCTGTTTTGAAGAAGACGGCAGGAACAGACACACTCAAATCATTGCACTGGATCTCTGATGACTGCACTCACGTGTCATGGTTCAGCTAGCCGTCTCCCACAGCCACTGTCTCTCTGACCATCACAATCAGGATTCAGCCAAGTCTCTGTTTTGTAGCAAAAGCTCTCTGCAGATTCAGAGCACAGTCCTTGAACAACAAATCAATAGAGTGTAGGAATGCTGTGACAGTAATGGAAACCTCACTTCCACCGGATATGCTGCCCGCGTACGAGCTCACATGCCTTCAAGTATTTAGTGGCTCAGCCACTGTGTTGCCTGTAACAGGTAGCATGAGGCAACCTGTTGTAGGCGTGTCCAACCCAGCGTGGACACCTCCATATGTTTTGTTGCCATACGTTTTTTTTTCAGTCACTAACACACAGAATCCAAACCTTGGATACAATTTGACAAACCTTTTTTTTTCAGTTACCAAAAGAAAAACTTGGTTGGTTTTCCAGACAGGTGTACTACACTGTATAGTGTACAGATCTGAGTAACATCACTGTATAGTACTCAGATCTGAGAAACATTACTGTATAGTATACAGAGCGGAGTAACATTACTGTATAGTATTCAGATCTGAGTAACATTATTGTATAGTATTCAGATCTGAGTAACATTACTGTATAGTATACAAAGCAGAGTAACATTACTGTGTAGTATTCAGATCTGAGTAACATTACTGTATAGTATACAGAGCGGAGTAACATTACTGTGTAGTATTCAGATCTGAGTAACATTACTGTATAGTATTCAGATCTGAGTAATACTATACTATATTCCTTCAGTGGGAACAGAGACTGAGAATAGAACTATATTTAGATGTATGCAAAAGACAAGAGTAAATAGTTGAAAATTGTGGTTGAAAACCTCAACAATTCAGCAGACATGATGTTTGTGCTTTAGTACAGTGGCTAAGAACAAAGAACTAAGAAAATGTCACAGGAGTGAAGGATAATCTCTGAGAGTAGCATATTTCTCTTCTCCCATTAGAGGGAACCGTCACTGCAACTCTGTTCTAATTTATTCTGACTGATTACCGTTTTTCCTATGATGCAACTATCTTGATGGAAGTGTTCTCTTGAATGCTGACAATGCTCCCCAGAAGTCACTGAATTATATGATTAGTATGATAATATAAATCATATGCTCTGGACGAAAACAACAATGTGGTGACCTCACATTATACCTTAGATACGCTCCCTTGTGTCAATTGGGGAAATTAAAACCAACAGTCAGGCATCTAAGTGACTGAAGAAGGTGAATTACAGCACGTCTAATAACACCCCTGAGAGTTCTCTGAGAGGCTTTCATTGAACACGAGCGCCCTGTTTACATCATTTAGAACAATGTCAGGCTGCAATGTGGCATTCAGGTCCATAAATACCCTGATGACGATCCTCAGATCTCAGCTTCTCAACCTTACTGTCTTTACTGTGAAGTGGCACTACTGACCAGGGAAGATATGACATGTGATGCATATGAAGTGTCAGAGATGAGACCTTTTCTTTCTAAAGATCTTCCTGTACGTCTGTTTGATTTACACTGTCCAAAATGTTCATATGCACCCTCATTAATAATGATTTTGTTGTTAAAATTGGATTTGATTTTTGTACTCTGATTTATCCTCTTTTTTATCTGCACTCACTTTTAACATAGATTTCACGCACATACATATTCATTCTAATTTCCCCTTGTGCAGTTTCATTATGAGCGTAGTTAACCGGGGTTCTGAGTCAGATACTACTGCCAGAACACGTTTTGGTGTAATTCATTTTGAGTTTTTGGATTTGTGTTCAAGATTTTTTAAAAATGGGTCATGGTTTCAAAACAAATTGTTTTTGGCAGTTGTAAGAAACTGCAGCATCAATTATTGTCAAAGATTATTGGTTTTAAAATACCCCATTAAAGGAACGTCCCCCAAAAGGCCACAAAATGTGATTCTTAACTTGAAGACATTTCCAAGAAGAGCAGCCAACACTCCTCAGACACCTGGCAGTGGAATAAATTAAGGGCAGCCTTCACATTCATCACAGTTTCCAACTTGAATGACCACAAATTGTTGGTTAGCTCATTTTGTCCAGCTAGAGAAACACCCAGAGTGTTGCCTAAAACGTGCCAAAATAAAGTTCGATAACTACCAAATCAGGGAGTTTGTGTAGAAGATTCCTTTAAGGTCTGGCACCACGGTGCACGTAAGCTGCTCACCAAGGGAACATTTCTGCCTCTGAAGAGATGCGCCCTCTCCCACGCATTCGATGACAGCTTGGCATGACAACCTCCTCCAACTGTGGCAGATGCAAAAGTTCCACTATAGACCGAGACCCTGACAGCCCGTGACTAAATCACACTGTCTTCAGGTTGTTAACATAATGTATACCACAGGGGCCTCGGTGTTAGCAGGAATTCACTCCAGCACTCAGTTTTTATGCTCTCTCTCGCTCTCTCTCTCTCTCTCTCTCTCTCTCTCTCTCTCTCTATCTCTCGCTCTCTCTCTCCATTTTTACACTTATTCCTTATGTCTCCATTCGAATGATTTGAAGATGTATGTGAGTGCATCTCCATATTTAATATTAGTAACAGATAGGCCCCATGTTATATTAATATTGGAGAAATTTTAACTTTTTAAAAAATGTAATAAATTGAAATCTATTACTTAACTATGAATGTTAGTGTGAGGTCTTGCCATCTGAGTGGCCATATTAGGATGAGTATGACTTATAGCAGTAATGTGAATAATGACTATCCCCATACATTAGTTATGGTTTGTCTAAAAGCCTAAAAACGCATGAAAGTCACCTCAATTAACACACGGTTATATGACTACATTAATTAAAGATTCTTCATCTGTAACATCTGATATTGTAATAGAACTTAAATGAAATGTTTGAAGTGCAATTAAAAATGGTTGATATGTTACAGCTTTGTCTTCCACACCTGTTGTTTTCGTAACGAATACCTGCTTCTAATTGGCAGTGCGACACGTCTGCTGAACTCTATACATCACCGTGCTGCTCGGCGGGAGCCGTGAAGTGGCGTTGGCTGTGTGAAGAATGTGCGTCAGTGCTGACAGAGGGAATTCGTTCCTGGATACGTCTAACTGAGCTGATGCTAACTGAGCTGCTCTGTCATAGCGACGCTTCACTGTAATGTGGACACTAATCAATAAGGGAATGTGCTGCGTGCGAGAGTGAGTCTGAGCACAGGAGGAGGAGTGGGAGGGCGTGGCCACAACGGGGAGGGTGTGGCCCCAACGGAGATGAAGAGTGGGAGGGCGTGTCCCCAGTGGGGAGGAGGAGTGGGAGGGTGTGGCCCCAGTGGGGAGGGCGTGGCCCCAGTGGAGAGGAGGAGTGGGAGGGCGTGGCCCCAGCAGTGAGGGCGTGGCCTCAGCAGGGAGGAGGAGTAGGCGGGCGTGTCCCCAGTGGGGAGGAGGAGTAGGAGGGCGTGTCCTCAGTGGGGAGGAGGAGTAGGAGGGCGTGTCCTCAGTGGGGAGGAGGAGTGGTAGGGCGTGGCCCCAGTGGGGAGGAGGAGTGGTAAGGCGTGGCCCCAGTGGGGAGGAGGAGTGGGAGGGTGTGGCCCCAGCAGGGAGGGCGTGGCCCCAGTGAGGAGGAGGAGTTGGAGGACGTGTCCCCAGTGAGGAGGAGGAGTTGGAGGGCGTGGCCCCAGTGGGGAAGAGAAGTTGGAGGGCGTGTCCCCAGCAGGAAGGGGAGCAATATCATCTGCTCTGTCAGCCTGGTGGAAATTCCATAAAATTACTAAGTCCCCCTTATCCCCATCTAAATTAACCCCTATTTGGAACAACCCTGACATTTTAAGCAACCAAAAGACACTACACTTCCATACATGGTCAAGCAAGAGTATAACGCACCTACAACATATTCTCCACAATAACACCATAGTCCCATTTAGCAGTTTAATCCAGGGGTATGGCATCAAGAGTAATCAGTTCCTTCAATATTTACAAGTTAAATCAGCCATACAAGCAGGGTACGATAAATTAACTATAAACATAAACCATCCACCTTTAATCTCTGCATTAATGAACCTAACTCCCAAAAAATTACTATCTAAAATATACAAAACAATTTCCAAATCCGATAACTCTCTCTACATCCCCACATCCAAATGGGAAGTGGACCCATTGATCACCCCCGATGCCGACTTCTGGACCCAGATATGCAAAAATATTTACAGTATGTCTAATAACTCAAACTTACAATTATTACAATTCAAATTCCTTCACAGAATATACTATACTAATGAGAGATTATCAAAAATGGGATTCACTACTAACATCTGTACTAATTGCTCTCAAAATACCCCTGACACATACATTCACACTTTCTGGTATTGTACACCCATTCAACAGTTCTGGGAAAAAATCATAAAATGCCAATCAGTCATCTTTGATTCCCACATCCCACTACCCCCTTCCCTCTGCTTACTTAATGACGTAGCCAACACTAATCTCAATAGCACTAATACGAAAATGCTTCTTATAGCTTTAACCATCGCCAAGAAAACAATCCTCATGAACTGGAAAACAAGACATAAAACCGACATCTCACTCTGGAAAAATCTTCTTCTGGACTATATTACTCTTGATAATACACCCGCTTCTAATACACACACAGATACAGATTCTCTCTCCATATGGGTTTCAACACTAACTTCTCTTCTGAAATGACATTGTTACCTCAGCCTGTAAGCCTCACACCCCCCCTTACATACAAATACAATACATCTAAACATAAAACATACTAAAGATCTTATATGTATATGTGCACCTGAATGCACACACTAACACAAACGAACACTAAACAGCAAATATTTAACTTATATATCTGCATATATCTCACCTCACCACACCTATACACACATGGGCACATACAATCACACACTCATGGACAAACACAAAAACTGTAATATTTAAAACATCCCTCCCCCCTCTCCTCCCTTTTTCTCCTTTGTATTATTTTACCCTTTGGTCATATGTTCTTCACCCCAGAGTATTGTTATTGTCTTGTTATATGTACTTTTGTACATAAATAAATAAATATAAAAAATAAAAATAAAAATAAAGGAAGGGGACACACTGGGATCACGTGCAGATGTTACGCTATTATTCACTCACTGTCTTTGGCATGCACACAGTCATTCACACATGCTCAGAGAGCGGATCTGAATATATATGTGTGTAATGGCAATCTGTGGTGAGACTCAGGTGGTTAGATTAGCACGTGCTGATTTCACCTGCTGTATTCCTCTCAGTCTTAGTACACTCCTTCTCTCTCTCTCTCTCTACACACACACACACACACACACACACACACACACACACACACACACACACACACACACACACACACACACACACCAATGGCACTGAGTGAAGCATCCCTTAACATATGTGAGTCCGTCAGCAGTTAAGCTGTTGTTGTTTTTGACCTTTCACATGTGGCATGTACAAACGGTCTAGAAAGTTTGGAAGTGTAATAGTGGGAGGATCGGTGTGTGTGCACAGCTCCAGGAGAACTTAGCTAAGGTCCAGTCTCATTCACCCGTCAGACGGGGAACTTCGTCAGCCGATTCCTGATCTCTGATCTCTGCTTTTCTGCTCTCTGCTACACTTTACGTCTCTTTGCTCCATTAGGTTTAGTGCAGGAAGTCAAATTATGCTCAATTACCGAGACACCATAGTCAGCATTTAGACCAGAACCAGCACACACACACTCACACACTCACAGTCTGTTTCCCAAGCCCAGCGCTCTAGCCAGGACATTTGAGTGTCCAACAACACAAGGAGGACAGAGACAGGGTTGGGGGAGGTAAGCTATGCACCAGGATCAATTAAAAGAAAAGAGCTGAGATTTCATGGCAGACATGCTGCCTTGCTGGTGCGGAGACACTCCATCTCTTAGAGCTCCTCTCTCTGTGTCCTCAAGATCCCCTCAGTCCTCCAGAGCACTAAAGTGAACGGCCTCTCAGTTAGTATGACTGCTAGACAGTGTTGGCAGACAGCACAGAGTCCGGGCGTGTCGCTGCAGCAGGAGAGGACAGGCTAATTCCAGCTTGCTTCTAAGTGCACTTTCCTTCTGTGTGCTAATTATAAAGTGTGAAGTAGGTTTAGCTAAGAAAAAACAAACAAAAAAAAAACTATAGTACAAAAATGATGGGGACAGTGTAGCTTGTCCTTCAAGACTGGAAAGTGTTGGCGACCTCACATTGTTGACAGCAGACGTTTGACTTTATGACTGTGCTGATAAATTTGCACTTGTCTTCGTCGTGCGACACTTGTGTAGTCATACAGGTCTCTGTAAGGTTACAGTAACACAGAACT
>NC_135225.1:2066231-2143731 GCF_052324685.1 Brachyhypopomus gauderio | reverse complement strand
ATGTACGCTCGAGCGTCAGATACAGAGGAGCTGTCCAGTGCTGAAAACCCTTCAGCTTCAAGTCTCTCCTGTAGGCTCTGCTGATACCACCATTACATCTCATACTCATTCATCACACGTCAACTCCACAACACAACAAAACATAGCAACTGCGAAGCTTACACACACACACACACACACACACACACACACAAATGAATAAACAATCTATCCCAGACACTGTTTTATGTTCCCGGTGATGTCTGTGGTTCCACAGGCCATTGGAAGTACTGCTCCATTCCACACAAGTCAGAAGGAGATGCGTCCAGACCTGAAGTGATGGACCACAGCCATTTCTAAGTCCTTCTGCTTGAACTGTGTGTTCAACCTTAAGTTGCTGAAAGCCAGAGCACACGTCATACCTCTTAAACTCTGCAGAAAATGTGATTTTTTTCGTCTTTTTGTTCTGTTTTGTTCAGTTAGCACCTTTTCCAAGGTGCTTATGAATCCATTATTTGGGCTGTTCTTGCTAAACATGAGTGACAAAATAAACACTGTAATTCCAATCTGATTTTCGTTCTTTATCTGTCCGATGGCAGCTAAGGGAATCAGGGTTTGGGATTCACCGCTCACAGAGACTCTTCAGACATTAATAAAGTTGAGATTCTGCCTTCTGACCGATTACCTACATTCACACAATAATTACAATACATTTATTTATTAAAAAACATTTTCTATGTGTAAAATTAAGGTCTATTATAAACAGACAACAAAATCAATGAGATAAAATAATGAGATTAATTAATGAGATTAATTATGATAATGCATGTGTTTGTTGCATCACTGATTTACAACATTGTGCCTAAAAACATTCTTCTTTTCCCACTGAAACTCTTTAAGGCGCCTTTATATAAACTGAAACTTTAAATTACAATAATTTTGCAATAGTGATGTGTGATCTGTGAGCAAAACTCAAAAAAGATTATATAATTATTCAGTGATCATTATTATTGGTATGTTAATGGCCCAAATAGAGCAAACTTTCACGTGCTCTTTCCAGACTCTGTTATAGTTCACTTATGAAGAGCACCTGTAAGGTAGGTGTATATAAGCAAGTGACCACTGAGCTCTATTGCAGTGCAAGTGAGTGTAAGGGGAGGTGAGTCTTCCTGGCCTCTGTGTGTGCTGCTAATGAATAGAACATGCGTGTGAATGAAAGTTGAATGAACATGGTGTGTAGATCAGGGCGTCCCAGCTGGCACTGCTGCTGCTGCATTTTTTATTCCAGACTAATGTGGACCACTGAGACAGCCTGACAGCATTACGGTGCTACTGAGCCCAGCTTATCTCTTCCCTCTCTCTCTCTCTCCATCCCTCCCCTCCCTCCCCCTCTCTCCATCTCTCCCTCCCCCTCTCTGTCCCCCCTCTCCTCTGTCTCTCTAGCCCTCTCTCTCCTCCTATCTCTCCTTCCCTCTCTTTCTCTCCCTCCCTCTCTCTCTCCCCCTTCTCTCCCTCCCCCTTTCTCTCTCTCCCCCTCTCTCCTCTTTCTCCTCTCCCTTCTCTTCTCCCCCTTTCTGTCCCCCTCTTTCTCTCTCTCCTTCCTTTATCATTCTAGTTTTAACCTCCTCTTCTTCATATCCGTCTTGTTCTTCTTCTTTGAGACTCTTCATTCTATCTGTCATTTCCTCTGCCTCAGTCGTCAGTGCAAGTCTTCTGGCATGGGGCTCGTGTGCAGAAAGCACTGTAATCAGAGGGCGGTTTGGCACGGCTTCCTTGTCATCCATCATAACAGGATTTTTTCCTGCATCGGCCACCAATCAATATACTGCTGATATTCCAGACACGGGCGCTCATTACTCTGCTAAAGGCGGCAGTCTGTCTGTGGAGGAGACAAGCTGTGAGATGACAGCACATATAACTAACAAACATCCCCAACTATTACAGTTATTCACACACACACACACACACACACACACACACACACACACACACGCACACGCAGACACACACACACACACACACACGCGCGCACATGCGCACACACACACATACACACACACACACACACACACACATACATGTGCACACACACAGATGCACTCAAACACACACATGCACACATACGCAAACACACACACACACACACACACACAAACATGCACACGCAAACACACACGCAAACACACTCACACACACACACACACACGTTTCCATTCTATGTGGACCTATGTATTTTTGGAGATCATTACAGTAAATATTATTTTAAAGGATTCCTCTAATATAATTTCCTGGGCAAAAACTGTATGGGGGATTTTATAGTTTATGGGGTATAAAATAATTTTATTTTTGAACAATAATTATAACATCTCTGGCCATACAGAAACCAGTTCAGACTGAATGTAAAACAAGTGAATTGTGTAGTCCCCTCAGTCTCACTGTGAACACTCAGACCTGCTGGGGTCCTTCAGTTTTCCATAATTACCAGCACCCTTTAATAAAGAGGAGCACGCCAGGCTGTATTAGCTGTTGTAAACACACCTAATCATACCAAGTGAATTCTGACAGCTTGTATGATGCTTGTCAAGGTCAACAAGTCGTAGAAGCATCTGTGTGTAAAGACTGAAAAAGTGGCATTGCTCAAGCTTGCTAGATTTTCTAATTAGTGCAATCCAGGTAAAATTAGTGGAATCAACACAATCCAGGAAGCCTGAGCAAAATCCTGGTGAGGACTTTTACTTTCTGAACCTGGAATTGACACCTCTGTCACGCAGTTATCGGTAATTCAGACGAATAGTATGTTTTGTCATTTTACTAAATATTTAGTTACTTTTGGGTAGATTATTAATTGTACATTAACCTGAAGACCAGATGTACAAATTAAACCTTAATCTAGAACTGACTATGAACATTTGCTACATGACTGAAAATATCTACCTGCACTTGTTGGATCTTTCAGTGGGATGATGATCCAAAGGTCTCCACATTCACTCAACAAAGAAACCAACCAGTACCTCTGGGCCCATACTCAAACCCCCACTGAAGGCCTGAGAGGTGAGGTTCAATGTACAAGGACCACAAAGAAGAGTCTGAAGGGTGTGGAGTTGTTCTACAGAGGAATGGTCTCAGGTCTGAAGAATCTGAAAGGTGTGGATATGTTCTACAGAGGAATGGTCTCAGATCTAAAGAGTGTGGAGATGTTCTATAGAGGAATGGTCTCAGATCTAAAGAGTGTGGAGATGTTCTATAGAGGAATGGTCTCAGGTCTGAAGGGTGTGGAGATGTTCTATAGAGGAATGGTCTCAGGTCTGAAGGGTGTGGAGATGTTCTATAGAGGAAAGGTCTCAGGTCTGAAGGGTGTGGAGATGTTCTATAGAGGAATGGTCTCAGGTCTGAAGGGTGTGATGTTCTATAGAGGAATGGTCTCAAGTCTCTCACACCTCATCAGAAGAGGAGACAGTGATGTATAAGAAAAAGAGAAAGTGCATAACATGCAGGAGTTTAAGGACTGTGAAAAGTTTTTGAGAAAAATGTTTTTTTTGTTGTTGTTGTTGTTTTTTAAATTACTTTGAAAAATTTAACTTCATGGTAAATGAGCCTTTTGCCAAGGGTGCAGTGTGTTCTCCATGTCCTGATGCTGATCCATACCATAAAATTAAATGTGTCAGAAAAAATCAGAATGTGCAGTAAGTAAGTTGAGACCAAAGCCAAGATCGCAATCCACTTCATACTTAACTCATGAAATCCTGTGTGTGTGTGTGTGTGTGTGTGTGTGTGTGTGTGTGTGTGTGTGTGTGTGTGTGTGCATTGACGCTAGCATGTATGGTGTTTGTGTTGTCATGTATATTTGTGACAAATCAGAAAGGGAAAAAGAGAGAGAGAGAGAGAGAGAGAGAGAGAGATAATAGGTTGTATGTATATTTCGATCAAAGTTAGACTAGTTAAAAGCTTGCAGTGTTTGAAAATGGCCACCATTAAAACTGATGTCTGAGTGGCTCAGTTAAATCACCACCATTACTGTGAGAAAATGACTCTCTCCCACTACAGTTTCAGTGTGATTTACATGTGTCTTTGGCGTGAGCTTGAAAACGTGTGTGTTGTGTTGTGTGTGTGTGTGTGTGTGTGTGTGTGTGTTTGTGTGTGTGTGTAAATGAGTAAATATCTCATTATGTTTTGCCCTCTAGGCCCATATAATTCTGCTCATGCCTCTAGCACCCCACAAACCCAAACAGACAAATTGACAGTTTTATTTGTATTTCAGTGGCTTGCTGTACCGTATTTCTATTTCAACTTTGTTTTGAACCATCCTCAGTGCAGTCAGGAGAGAGAGAACGTGTGCTTAGGGAGGAGCATGACTGGCACGTGAAAGTAGAAGCACGTGTGAAGCACTAGAAGCACGTGTGAAGCACTAGAAGCACGTGTGAAGCACTAGAAGCACGTGTGAAGCACGTCTGAACATTTATTTCATATGATATCTTTCATATTATTTGATAATTACCAATGATAGCAAATAACTTGTTTTACTTTTAAAATAAACATCTTAATGAGATCTGTTGTTCAACAACATATGGAAACATGCCATGTATCACAGAACCAATTAGCGGAACACAAATATCACTACAACACAATTAACCCGTGACCCACAAAACATACACGTTTGATTGCAGGTTGATATCAACAGTGGCCTTTCAAGTTCATAGCAGAGGACGTCAAAGCACATCAGCTGTTGGAGATGTTCACAGTGATTAACTGGTGCTGGTGCGTGTGTGTACATATGCACGTGTGTGTGTGTGTGTGTGTGTGCGTGTGTGTGTGTGTGTGTGTGTGTGAATGCAGAGTAAATGACATACCTGCAGCAATGGAAGCCAGACGCACATAACCAGAGCCACGTTCCACAGGCTCATAGGGAAAACTCTCCACAAGGCTCAATCCTGTGAACACACACACACACACACACACACACACACACACACAGACACAACCAGGCACACACACATACAGGCACGTACATGCACACACACATACACACAATCTGGAATTTAATTATTCAGTGAAGTGCCTCTGGGGACAATGTGGTTTGGCGTATGCGGCTCTGTTCGTAATTGCACGATTTTGTCAATGCTTGTTTTGGGTGTGTGTGTGTGTGTGTGTGTGTGTGTTTACCATGTAGCACAGACTGCTTGAGGCTCCAGTAGATGCTCAGGCAGTTCTTCTCCCTCTTCATGCCCCGTTTGCACTGGCAGCGGTGGAGGGGGCTGGCCAGCAGGGCGGCGACGGCGTTCTCGCAGTGGTTGCGCGCACCGGGCCCCAGTTTGACGCTGCCTCCTCCCGCCACGCACTGCCGCAGCGTACGTAGCCGTGGGCTGCACGCCTCATCGCCCGAACACGAGTCGCCCGCCGTCAGGCAGTCCCACCTCGCCGCCAGCCCTGGTGCCCCTGGGGGGGAGACGGGCCACACCGTTAACCTCACACACGCCGACACGGAGCGCTCACTGTGGCTTTAAAGTCGGCACGCTCACTTCACATCCTGGAGCGGAAGATCCACTGGTTCGTGTTAGTGTCTCCGTCCCCGATTCAGCCCGCACATGTTTGTTTACGTCTCTTTTAGTGAGCGTTTCTGCATTGCCAGTTCACCCACTTGTCAGGGGTGACACTCCGCCGATTACGCCTCGTGATCATTAGGCTACCCAGGCACGACCGGGGCTGGGGTAATATACAGCTCCCCCAGAAACACGCAGCTCTGTCACACAGCAAAACGCCACAGACGTTCTGAAGTCCTTTGTTGTGCCATTCACCCACCGCCACCACCAAATGGTTCAGCGTGATAATTTATGCCTCGTGCTGCAAATATCTGTAATTCCTGCAAGCCTGAAAATGTCCCAGTTCTTCCAAGGCCTGCATAATCACCAGGCACGCCACCCACCGCGCACGTCTGCGTCTGACTGTGCTTTGAAGTGGTGCAGCCTCTTAGCCCGTTTCCACCGCTGCCGAGCCATCGGCCAAGAGTGGGACACTTCCCAAATAAACCACATCATCAAGCCGATACTAAATGAATGCGCTCGCTCTGAGATCAATGGCTGTCACGACATTGTCATTCCTCTTTTCCTTCTTCTCATTTTCCTGTTCACAGGCACATGCAGTTACATCACTCAGGTCAGGTCTATAGATTACCCTTCCCTGAGTATCTTATATACACTGAAATATTTTTTTTTACTGCTTGTGGCATGTAAACTTTATTTTTATTCTGCGTTTATAATGTACAAAATGAAGCTCGTTACAACTTAAAAAAGCTTGAAGTTATATATTAGAATACTGGTTAGATGAGAACGTTCAGAGACGTAGCCAGAATTAGAGCTGGAGGTTTATTAACAGGGTCCTGTTCATGTAATTATTTAGCACTTATCATTGCTATACTGCTGACTAATGAACTGAACTTCTGGGTAATAATGAACTAAATCTTCTGGGTAATACTAGATTCTAGGTTGACCTAGAATGTCCAGTAAGTGATAAATTTTTACATTAAAAAAAAAAACTAGGCACTGTTAGTAGTAAGAAACAAGGGATTTAACATCATGTGTTTAGTGCTACTTCATTACGTGTGTTCTTTAATTACGCGTTCCTTCATCACGCGTATTGCTTCATCACGTGTGTTCCTTCATCACGTGTTTCTTCATCATGTGTGTTCCTTCAATCAATCAATCAATCAAATTTTATTTATATAGCGCTTTTTACAACAGTTGTTGTCACAAAGCAGCTTTACAAGTGCCGAGTCCTAGCCCCCAGTGAGCAAGCCAAGGGCGACAGTGGCAAGGAAAAACTCCCTAGTTTTTTTTTGCATGAGGAAGAAACCTTGAGAGGAACCAAGACTCAGGGGGGGAACCCATCCTCCTCTGGCCGACACCGGTCACCATGACAACAACAACAATTTAGACAGAAAGAAGAGAAAGAAAAGGAAAAATATGTAATAATGTCCATCATGATGTATGCATCCGGTTAGGCAGGAGGTGGCTGGCTCAGGAAGCCACCTTCATCATGTGTGTTCCTTCATTACGTGTGTTCCTTCATCACATGTGTTCCTTCATTACACGTGTTCCTTCATCATGTGTGTTCCTTCATCATGTGTGTTCCTTCATCACGCGTATTCCTTCATCACGTGTGTTCCTTCATCACGTGTGTTCCTTCATCATGTGTCTTCCTTCATCACGCGTATTCCTTCATCACGTGTGTTCCTTCATCACGTGTGTTCCTTCATTACGCGTGTTCCTTCATCACGTGTGTTCCTTCATCACGTGTGTTCCTTCATTACGCGTGTTCCTTCATCACGTGTGTTCCTTCATTACGCGTGTTCCTTCATCACGTGTGTTCCTTCATTACGCATGTTCCTTCATCACGTGTGTTCCTTCATCACATGTGTTCCTTCATTACGCGTATTTCTTCATCACGTGTGTTCCTTCATCACGTGTGTTCCTTCATTACACGTGTTCCTTCATCACGTGTGTTCCTTCATTACGTGTGTTCCTTCATCACGTGTGTTCCTTCATTACACGTGTTCCTTCATCATGTGTCTTCCTTCATTACATGTGTTCCTTCATCACGTGTTCCTTCATCACGTGTGTTCCTTCATCACACGTGTTCCTTCATCCTTTTATTAGCTTCTTGACCTTTTTGGGGCTAAAGGTACAACAGTAAATTTTCTGTTTCTTATTACTCTCTTATTAGATTGAGGTGTTTTGTACTGATGGGAAACACTATCCTTGTATATCATCTTCATGCAATATGAAGTGGTTTATAGCAAAAATAAATACCATGAGACACTCAGAGTAATCCTCGTGCTAAATGCTAAATGTCTTTCTGACATAGGCTGGTTCTGATCAGCAGTGTTCAGGTTCTACCGTGCAGCCGAAGAACTGGACACAATTAATGTACACTGGCAACGTAAGAGCACCCGTCTGAGTCACAGTGAGAGGAGGATTTTTTGAAGCCACTCAAATAAAATGATAAAAGGTTGATCATTAAAAAAAAAAAAACTCAGACACAGACACACAGACACACAGACACACACACACACACACACACACACACACACACACACACACACACACACACACACACACACACACACACACACACACACTTTCTCTCACACACTCACTCTCTGGCTTTCATAAAAAGAAATCTCATTACTTACAGACAGATCTGTATTTGCTGTACAAGGTCTGAATAGTGCAGTGATGGCATATGCATATGTAGCAGAGGCACAAGTAGATGACCAGTGAAAACTCCATTTATATTCCACACAACTCCGGGAGCTGAAGTGTCATTTCATAGTTTAAAAAAGTATTACACTTTCAAATCTTGTAATATATGTTTGAACTATTGCTTATGATTATCAAATGTAAAAAAAGCCCATATTAAATGTATAAGTATGTGACATCTGGATCTGGGCATGAGAATAAGATGCTTCTGCTATCCAAACATAAGCCAGAACTCAGGTTTCCAGATTCAGTCTGTGCATCCGAATCTTAGGAAACCATACACACACACACAGAGAGAGAGAGAGAGAGAGAGAGAATCAGGATGATCAGAACTGAGGTGCCTTTAATGTTTGCCTTTTTCAGAAATATCATAAAGCAAAATAAAAACATGAAGGGCCTTTTGTGTGTAAACCTGTGTACAGCTGTAATAAATCACACTGTGCTGTCCATTGTTCAGCAGCCTGGCTCACCTCGCCCGACACCTGCTATGGAGAAGATCTAGTGCCTCTGCTGCAGGCACAATGCACAATTGCTTAGTTGTAACATTTTGAGTATAACATTTACGTGTCCCGCCTGCAAGCCCCACACTGACCTTTGGGGTGAACTCAAGTAACAGAAACTCAGCGCTACACCTCACGTTTCTGGAGGAGAAGTTCTTGAAGAACATCACCTCTGCCCCTACGATGGTGAACCTGGAATCAGCCACACGCCTCCTCCTCCACCGCCCCCTGCTGGTCTTTTCATTATGCTCCCCTGACCTTCACACACCAGCCAGCGTGACTCTGCAGGAACAGACGTGCACCGCTGCACACGTCCCGGCCACCAGCCACCAGGACGTGAAGGTACCAGGACACCTTGAATGGTTTAATGGCTAATGCAGGCCTACGAGCGTCCGTGTGCACCGATGTGCTCACACAGTATGTAGAATTAATTCTGTTCTATTATTATTGAGATCCCCAAACCGTCAGCCGATCGTCATTGAAATAGCGCCATTTGAAGTTTTCATGAAAGGAAGATGTATCATCTCAAACTGGTAATTTTCCTCAAACAAACCGCCAGCAATCTGCAGTCTAAGAGAAATAACTAGGAGGTCTAGCCAGAGAAGTACATACAGACTCATTTCTTAAGGAGGAAAAGCCATTAGCACATAATTGTGCTTCATGTAATGTCCTTGTGTTGGCGTGTGATGCTGCAGGCAGTTGTGGTTTGCCCAGAGACAGCATGCAGAACAATCTGTGGATGTGGACCTGCTAAAAGCGGACCGGTCAATGGCCACTTGTCATTTTGTTTGTTGCCAAATGTTCAGTTAAGTCTTCATACGATGATTTAATAGAGCTGGTGGGGGAACTGTCTTCAGCGTGTGCCACTCATATAGATCTCTGCCTAACAGGCTTCTCGGGCTTTCACACTATGCACTATGTTGACTCCTAGTTTAAGCTAAATGTGAGGAGAGGGCTGGATGATGCTGTATATCACACTAGATTTGTTAACAGTATGTAATTGCTGTTTTGACAGTTTCTCTCTTCCTTTCTCTCTCACTTATGCATACACATCGCCCGATAGACTGAGTCACAGTGATGAGCCACCAGATTGGGGGGATGTAAGAGGTAAGGAGGGTACAACCATGGCAGAAAACAGGAGGAGAGATACCATACGACCATGGCAGAAGAGAGAAGAGAGTTAGCGTCTCTTTAGGGAGCATGCACGTCACTTCAACAATAAACTACACTCGTGGACCAAAGACGTGTGCTACATTTGCAGCCCTCTGGTATCAAACGAATATAGCAACAAAGATCGGCCTGTTAGATTATTCCATAAACGGATTATTCCCTTATGAAGTGATTTACTGGAGTGGTTGGTGACAACACTAATGCTGAAACATAAATACCACAACACTAATGCTGAACACCAAAACCACAACACTAATGCTGAAACATAAATACCACAACACTAATGCTGAACACCAAAACCACAACACTAATGCTGAAAACCAAAACCACAACACTAATGCTGAACACCAAACCACAACACTAATGCTGAAATATAAATACCACAACACTAATGCTGAACACCAAAACCACAACACTAATGCTGAAACATAAATACCACAACACTAATGCTGAACACCAAACCACAACACTAATGCTGAACACCAAAACCACAACACTAATGCTGAAACATAAATACCACAACACTAATGCTGAACACCAAAACCACAACACTAATGCTGAAACATAAATACCACAACACTAATGCTGAAACATAAATACCACAACACTAATGCTGAAACACCAAACCACAACACTAATGCTGAACACCAAAACCACAACACTAATGCTGAAACATAAATACTACAACACTAATGCTGAACACCAAAACCACAACACTAATGCTGAAATACCAAAACCACAACACTAATGCTGAAACATAAATACCACAACACTAATGCTGAAACACCAAAACCACAACACCCTAATGCTACCCTAATGGCAGGACATCAGTGCTGCTCCTTAATGCAATAACACAAAACCAAATACCACTGCATTAATGATGTAACACTAATGCCACTAAAAAACAAACACTGCAACACTAACGACCTGAGATTAATGTCACTATATATAACATCACAACATTAACATAGCAAAACTAACACCGCTATGCAACACTAATGTAGCTAAGCTAACGCCACAAAATACCTTTAAATGAACACTGTTACTCTAACGACGTGGGATTAATCTCACTAAACACCTCAACTCTAAAACAACAACACTAACACCGCTATGCAACGTTGATGCCACTACACTAATGCCACTAGAAGTGCAGATGCCAAAAGCAATTGAGGCAAATCATTTAGTTTGTCTCTCTGATTTGTTCCAATATCTTCCACGGCTCGGCACTAAAAATAAATGGCACCGCACGCATATAGAGATAGACACACGCACAGATATGTCCACGCCTGTTCTGAAATGAGGCAGATCATGTTTCTGATGGTGGAGATCTCAGCCTGTGGCTTTAGGTTGATGGTGATGAACACTTACATCATTCTCCAGCCTCAGGGCACAGATATCTTATAACACTTCAGCTTTTACCCTCAATTAGACCTGAATACAACCCTAGTCAACTCTGGAGAGTGCTAATGATGAAGGTGTGTGTGTGTGTGTGTGTGTGTGTGTGTGTGTGTGTGGGGGCTCTCCTGCCCCCCTGTAGTGGTAAAACACACACACACACACACACACACACACACACACACACACACACATACACACACGTTAGCATGCATGCATACTCAGACACATACAAAAAGTGCATGTACACATGAACACACAAAGCATGTCTTAAAGCTACAGATCTTTTCAAAACAACAAACAACTCTGTAAAGTGCACTTTCACGAAACTGGAGTTTTGCTTCCTTATTATCTGTTCGTGTAATGAATGATAAGAAACAGTGACATGGAACTGACGCCATACATGGAGCTCAGTACTGACGCCACGCGAGGAGCTCAGTACTGACGCCACGCGAGGAGCTCAGTACTGACGCCATACATGGAGCTCAGTACTGACGCCACGCGAGGAGCTCAGTACTGACGCCATACATGGAGCTCAGTACTGACGCCACGCGAGGAGCTCAGTACTGACGCCATACATGGAGCTCAGTACTGACGCCATACATGGAGCTCAGTACTGACGCCACGCGAGGAGCTCAGTACTGACGCCATACGAGGAGCTCAGTACTGACGCCATGCGAGGAGCTCAGTACTGACGCCATATGAGGAGCTCAGTACTGACGCCATACATGGAGCTCAGTACTGACGCCATACATGGAGCTCAGTACTGACGCCACGCGAGGAGCTCAGTACTGACGCCATACATGGAGCTCAGTACTGACGCCATACATGGAGCTCAGTACTGACGCCACGCGAGGAGCTCAGTACTGACGCCATACAAGGAGCTCAGTACTGACGCCATGCGAGGGCTGGGTACTGACGAGGAGCTCAGTACTGACGCCATACATGGAGCTCAGTACTGACGCCATACATGGAGCTCAGTACTGACGCCACGCGAGGAGCTCAGTACTGACGCCATACAAGGAGCTCAGTACTGACGCCATGCGAGGGCTGGGTACTGACGAGGAGCTCAGTACTGACGCCATACATGGAGCTCAGTACTGACGCCATACATGGAGCTCAGTACTGACGCCACGCGAGGAGCTCAGTACTGACGCCATACAAGGAGCTCAGTACTGACGCCATGCGAGGGCTGGGTACTGACGAGGAGCTCAGTACTGACGCCACGCGAGGAGCTCAGTACTGACGCCACGCGAGGAGCTCAGTACTGACGCCATACGAGGAGCTCAGTACTGACGCCATACGAGGAGCTCAGTACTGACGCCATGCGAGGGCTGGGTACTGACGAGGAGCTCAGTACTGACGCCATACGAGGAGCTCAGTACTGACACCATACGAGGAGCTCAGTACTGACGCCATACGAGGAGCTCAGTACTGACACCTGTGTGATCCTCCAGAATGCTGATCTTCACGCTCATGTCACCTGAAGCCCACACAAACACCCTCCATATCCCATTCACTGCCCAGAGGCTCACAGCCAGAACCACAGCCTTCAGACCTGCATACTGCCAGTGTGCACAGGTGAAAATCAACACAGCAGTTTTTTAGGACGGTAGCCATGTTTGTATGCCTCAGTGCCTCCATTTTAAAACATCTATGAAGAGCAGCGCTATAGTTTTTATTGGCTAGCATTCAGTCGGTAATTGCCTGATGGTATTAAGATCAGTTGAGGTGGATGGCTGCGTTCATTACTCCCATTACTGTAAGGACTTGAACACATTAAGTGGGTCTGCCAAGGTTCGGTCCACCTGTATTGGTGAGTGTTCAGCTGGTTACTACATATGGACCAAAGATAAGTTTCTATGGAAAAATAAATAAAAAACCTACATGCTGTCATGTCACCACTGCATGCATCTGCCACGGCTTTGAAGATATTTCTTCTGTTGGGATTGTGATCAATTTTGCTACTAGGTCTCCATGATGTGCTAAACTTCATTACCTCTCAGGACGTCCCTATAGACTCATCTGAGTCCACCATTAATATAACCCATAAAGCAGCTGACCGCCCATGAAAATGTGGTGACTGACTGAAGCTTTAGCAGAACATTAAACTTTGCCACTGACCCAGCTGATACCGTTTCAGAATCAGGGCTGGGTTTCCTAAAGCCTGAATTACACAGTGAGACTACATGTCCAGAGATCATCTTACCCTGTAGCACCAATGCAACCCTCCACAGCTATGGACACCACAATACTGGGATGCATTTAGGATGCATTACGATACATTGAAGGCTGCTTCCTCCCGATCACTATTGACAGTTGGCATGGCAGTGCTGGTGCTAATGAGCCAAGAATGCAATTACTAATGAGGAGCACACAGAACCCAAGTTAAGTAGGTCTGGTCTTGGAGTGCACACATCTTAGTGGAGGGTCCCTGCTCCTTCTGGGTAGGTCCTCATTAAGGATGGACTCTCATGTTTTAAGGTCACACAGAGAGTGAGCCGTAAAATGGGCCAACTATATGGGTCAAGCATGCGCCTTGTAGAAGCTTAACTGTGTGTGTTTGTGTATGTTTGTGTGTGTGTGTGTGTGTGTGTGTGTGTTTGGGTGTGAGCGGAGGGCAAAGCTGTAGCTCCATTACCACTGATGATGGCTGTATGCGCAGCTACAGTTCCTGTCATATAACTCTGATATACAACACCACACGTACATAAACACCCCCACACCAACCCAGCCCCCATAACCCCACACAGTTTTGCTACCCATCATACCTCTTCTCTATTTCAAGAGCCTCTTTGTGATATGTGGCTCTTGTGTAAAATCACACCTCAAGGTTTTGTGAAGGCAGCTCTTATCTTGGCAGCAGAGTGAACCTAAGTGGTTCAGATTAACTAATGTCATTCAGATTAACCAATGTCATTCAGATTAACAAGTGGGCGGATATGAAATTTAGAAAACTATGCGCTTCCTCTGTATGATTTGTGCGCACTACATGAAACGTTTGCTTTTGTAATTGTGATTTTGCCTTTAGTTTTAATCAATCCTTTCGATAATTTTAAAAAGAGAGGAATTGGCACTAGCCATTGTGCTAATAAACTCTAAAGCTGCATCTTTGTTAGCTAGCTAGTCAGGTGTTGTTCAGGGAAACTAACATTAGCTAACTGCTAAGCAAACTGACAGCAACTTAATAGCCTGCTGGCAGTCGTAATGTCGTGCCGTGTCTGAGGGCATTTTTAAATCTAATGCTCCATTTTTACTTGTTGGCACTGAGGGAAAAAAAACCATCTTGTGCCTTATAGCAGAATTGCAGTTGGCCCATGCAGCCATATAAACGTTGTCATGGTGATAACATTTCCTCTGAGGAACCTGCCGAATGATATAAATGCTCTCCTGGCTCTGAGGCAAATACAAAACTGAAATAGCATGTCCCCAGTCTAAGAGTGGTATTTCTGCTTGTGTATGGTACAGGCATATTAACCACCATTTTATCTCAAAAAGTGTTTTGAAAAGATACTAGCCATGCATACGTGTTTCTAAAAGTGTGTCCTAATACTCTTTTTAAAAGTTTGGTTTTGTTTGTACGCTTATCTTCATCTCAGAGCGTGACTGCTTCAGGTCTGCTGACTGCTGCAATATGTTCCTGCACGCTTGCTCTTAAAGTAAGAGACACGTCGGGTGAATGCGCAGCGCTCGAAAATCTCCACCGATTAACCAATCGTCTTAACTTCCATCCACCGAGTGTTAACCGATTATATTTGTTCGGGTGCCAAGACAGGGCAGCATTCAGAACAGATCTGAGTTGTGATTTTGCACATGAGCTGATATGAGACAATGAAAGCAGGACTTAGTTCTTTCTGAGGTCCATGGAGGGGATTTGGAGGCAGGGTTTCAAATAGCCCTGACAGATCATTTCATAGGGCTTATATTGTTTGTGATTGTGTATGCTGAAACCTTCTGTCTGGTAGCAAACAACACTCCATTGTCAAAATTCACTGTCTGATAAAAAAAGACACATGATATGGTCTTTGAGGTACGGAGTGATGCACACACAGAAAAAAACATCCAATCCCTGAAAGTTCCTCATCTGGATTCAAGCGTTTGAGATCAAACAGGCAGAACATCCTTGAGTTCATCGTTCCCAAAGCCCCCTGCAGCCCCGGCCACCTGCTGCGTGTGCCAAATGTCAGATCACAGCCACCAGCTGTAGCAGGCGGAGGCGTACGGAGGCGTACGGAGGTGTACGGAGGTGTACGGAGCAGTCCCACCGTGGGATCAACTGCAGCCTTCACCGAGTCCTGAGCAGAGGGCAGGAAGTGACGGGAGGCACGTGCCTCCGTCCGTGAAGACAGGGTGTCCAGACCTTTCGTTGGCCGAAGAGAGGCGGGGCTTAAGGCCGGCTCCTCCTACCACCTACCGCTCCTGCAGTGCCCTCAGGCTGTTAGTCTGATGCCCCAGTTAGGAACATCTCCTTTAGGTCAATAATCCTGCACGATCCCATGTAAATGGCAACGACATCGGTAAAACATAGTGCTCTTTAACTGATGCAGTTTGAGAAGAAACGGTGCACCATGGCGAGGTGAATTTATTGGCTGAATGTCTCCGATGTGGGCACAGAGTGGGCGGGACCCCGTCATGCGTCACGTCTGAGTGGCCGTGCTATAGGCTGTGGCCCGTGAGGGGAAAGGAGAGGGAACGCCAGACAGAATGAGCACAGGAACTAAAGACTTCACTGAACTGGGTCACAGAGAGGCAGAGGTGCTGGATTAAGCTCGGAAGCCTCCTGCTTTTAGCTGCTCCGGAAAAATAAACATACTTTAAGAAGCACGAGGTGTGTATGCTGCGTGTGTGAGGTTTATATGTGAAGAGGTTTACCCTTGAGGCTGAATTCTAGACTTTCACACTGTGAATAAGGTATCAGCTCTAACACTGGTGGCACACATGCAATTCTTATTTTTGCCCCTATTTACACACACACACATACACATATATCCAGAAAGACAAAACCATAAATGATTGTGATTGTGAAAATGCTGTGTTAATTATGTGTATGAGCTCGGTTTTATCAGAACAGCTGTGCATATACACACACGTACACACCTACACACACGTTTTAGCATTTTAGTGTAATTATTTGATTAAAGATTTTGATAACACCATATGCCGACTATTTTGGAGTAAAAAAGATAAGAAGAAAATAAATGCAATACATCTTACCACATCTCTCACACACACAATTACACCCATGCTTACACACACAATCAGCTAGTGCAGGGGAAATCTGATAACAGTTGAATGATAAGAATCATCAAAAGCAACCCACCCCACACCAGCGCTTGTGTGTAATCATTTTTGCAGTGTTATCTGATCTACAATCCTGCTTGGTCATCATACACATAAAATATTAAATATACTGTATGTAGCTGAATGAATAACTCACACACACACACACACACACACACACACACACACACACACACACACACACACAAACACACACACACACACACACACACACACACACACACACACACACACACACACACACACACACACACACACAGATCAACACAGAGGTCTTCACAGCATGAGCTCGTGCTGCATGGCATTAGCCCCATTGATCTTTCCAGCGGGGCCTGGCCCCCACACACCTCTGTCTGCTCACAGGACGCTCACGGCTGGCCACTCAGGCCTGCAGCTGTCGGCTGGCCACTCGTGCTGGATGGTTGCGTGGGTGTTTCATCAGACGTGCCGCTCAGCGAAGGAGACACGGCGTCTCACACACTCTTAACTGCCGGGACGCTTCCACCTTGCTCAACCTGCTTCTCTTCCCAAGCCTCAAGCTTTATAGATTTGGGGTTGTTTATAAGTAAACATGGACATGGACACATTAAAAATATATTAAAAGCAACCACAACTATCCCTCTCTTTCACACACACACACACACACACACACACACACACACACACACACACACACACACACACACACACACACACACACACACACACACACACAAACAGCACATGGTTGCATCCTTTCATGTTAGGGAATGCAGTGCACAGCCAGAAACAGCCAGATTCAAGTGTTTGGCAGTTTAAACTGTGCAGCAGATTAAAGGGGTTTCCAGTGTCTGTGGGGTGTGCATGTGTGTGATAGAAAGAGACAGAGAATGAAAACAAACTTCAGATGCATCGCCTTTTCTCTTATCTTTACGCCGTCCCGTGCTCAGAGCAAAATAGTTGCATATCAGGGTTTGGTCAGAGGGTCCAGGATCTTTTTCAAAGTTGCATTAATATCTTCCTGCAACTCTATGAGAAAGCATCACGATGACTGTACTAAACACAGGACTGAAGAGAAAAAGGAGAAGGCATTGCCAGGAAATATGGAAAAGCCCAAGAGAGTGCAGCAGTGTGGGTATGAACTCACACGGGTGCACATGACAGACTGAGACGCACACACCATTAGTCCAGTCACCCCAGACTGCCAGCCCAGTGTGCATTAAGCATCCCAGTAAACAGCACGACCATTAGACCGGATTCCTCAGGTCACTCACTGGGTATGGAAGTGGCTGTTTGGACAGCACCTTCATGGGTTAACATTTTTAGGTGTGTGTGTGTGTGTGTGTGTGTGTGTTAAGAGGTGCCTATTCTGTAGAGGAGTGTTTAATTTACACCTCACCAATAAAGACGTGACGTAGAGTTCGTGTGAGTATATGGTGCAACCTGTACCATGCCGAGCTGTGTGGCAGGAACCATGGACTCGTGTGTGTGAAGCACTTAGAGATAATTAGCAACAAAAAGCCTCAAGAAGAAGGGATGTTGTGCTAATTCTATTAGATAAGATGTAGTTTTCAGCTAATTTCCCTACATGAGAGACCTGTTCACACCATCCCTATTGCCCTCTCTCTTTCTCTTTGGTAATGAGATCTGTGGCACTCTTGTTCGGGGGAGACTTTTTCTGAAGGCAAAAAAATTTGTTGCAGTGACTGTTACATCATTAAAGTGGTTTTTGTGGTGCTTTCCTGTTAGACTCTTCAGAATAAAAATAAGATGCTTGCTGAATTGTCACACCTAATGTGATATACATAAAAGAAAATATCCTTGTATACACTACCAGTCAAAAGATTGAACACCCTCAAATACATGCATGTTCTTAATAGTAAAAAAAGCATTTTAATCTAATAGATTATGCTTAACTTGGTTTATAAGACAAAGAGATCATTATGAACTTTATGATTTAGTACATGTCATTCTGATTAAGCAGAAGGACTACAATAATGACGTAGTGTGTTTCAGTGTAACCATGTTTAGTTCATATTATGCATGTGTGCTACGTGACCCAGGTCAGGGAGAGTGCTGAGGGTAAGAGCACTCTGTTAACTGGTAGTCACTAGGCTACTAGTCTTGGGTCATTTAGCTTTCTCTGTGTTCAACTGATACATCAGTTGCTTCCGCTAACTCTAGGGAAGTCCATATTAGGAGATACACACACGTGAGACAAAGTAGCCTGTTGGGCGCCTATGTTTTTGAACATGCTGTGCTAAAGATAACCTGCTTGCTAGAACTGCTGAATTGTGTTTAAGATTGTATATAAGCAGGGGGACTGCCCCCCTGCCTTCAGAGTTGTCATGCTTGAATGACACTCTCATGTCTGTGTCTATCTTGTGTCTGTCTTTGTCCGATTTATATATATTTATATTTTTGTAATAAATTACTCATTTAACCACGTCTGAGTCCTCATCCATTTTCAGAAAATTTCCACGACACTTTTAAAACTTTAAACTTTTTAAACTAGTTCCTGACTCTACAAGTGCTCTACATATGTAAAAAACATCATAGGTGCTGCTTCATGAGGCTGCTTAACAGAACATAGACACACACACACACACACACACACACACACACACACACACACACACACACACAGAGAGAGAGAGAGAGAGAGAGAGAGAAATAGTAAAACAATAGTAAAGTAGTAATACTTAAATCTCTCAATATTATCTTCACATACTCCCAGCCAGGCTGGGTTCTGCTCTGTGGTTCCACAGTGAGGATGGCAGTGTTCAGTGATCTCTGTGGGGCGTCACTCTGATGCCATTACGGGTTGTGAAGTTAGAGGTTGTGGCAGGGTGGAGGAGATGGAGGAGATGCCCCTCCCCCCCCCACCTGAAGGCTGATTGGGTGCAGGGAGGGGAGGGGCTACTTTGTGAACCCCTGCTAGCGACACTGCCGTGCCACATCAACCCGTCACTTTGCATACATGTCGTAGCCTAAATGCACATACAGCATGTTTGAGGAACACACAGTTGCCAGGGAGGACTGACCTAGACCTTCACCCCTGTCTCAAACCATTTAGGGCTGCCCGGTAATCCAGAGTTCTCCCCTGTCATCTCGCCCAATGAAATTATACTTGTGCTTTGGATCAAGATTCATCTTCTCAACAAGTAGGATCCTTTTTCCTTTGATCACAAGGATCTATGTTCTTCTAGGGTCTAGGTTCTTCTAGGGTCTTTGTTTTTCCCTCTTGATCGCTGGGATCTGGGCTGTTACTTTGTCCAACATGTCCTTCCTGGTTATCCTCCTGCCATGACTCGGAAGAACGAGTCGTCTACGTCACTCCCAGGCCTGGGCAGGTGTGTAGACAGACGAGCAGGTCTCTCAGGAGAAATGCACTTGTGCTGGGCAGACACACTGGTACCACTGGACACAGTTTCCTTGGTGAATATGCAGACTTCTCTCCTCAAATTATGCACAATCACAATAGCCATACATGAAATGTAAACTAATCTTATTTAGATACAACCATATAACAGAGACATACAGACTTGCTAATTAGCTCACAAAGTAATTTTCCAATTTTATAGCCCACAATCCATCTACATGACAGCCAATATGTGTCAGCTGCCTTATAGAAGGATATCCAATCTGAAAACAGTAAACAAAATGTTATATTTTAAAAACATTTTATTACTCTGCTTATACTTATAATTGGCTTTGTCTTTCATTTCCACTGCTTTTAAACTGCCAGTAGATGACATTCTAAAGGTCACCTAATCAAATTCACATGAGCTATTGGTGCTTAAGATGGCTATGGGGAATACTTAATAAGGAAAGAGTGTGTTGAAACAGGACTTTGGTCTGTCTGCCTGTCTGTCTTTCTCTCTCTCTCACAACACACACACACACACACACACACACACACACACACACACACACACACACACACACACACACACACACACACACACACCTGTCTGTCTTTCCTTACTATCATATACCTTAGCTGACGTCTACAGGTGGCTGTACACTGCAGGCTGACATGAACATGCTCAGGAGGGCTGGTGTTTTATCCTATTTTTAAAGTAACAACTAACGTCAGCACTACGGCTGTGGCTGCCTCTTGGCACAGGGAGTTTTCAGTCAGCCTTGGGGGTATTTTTGCTGTCTTTACCGTAGGTCAGCTTACAGCAGGCACCCACGAGTCTGCAGAGGCTCAGAACAGTCTGGTAATGAGCACCTCAGAACCAATACATAAGCCCATACACTCATCAAAACTAAGAAAAATGTGTAGAGGTTTTGACCTTCGGGATGTTTTACACATGTTTGATTAGAGCAGTCAGCCTGAGCTGTGATCACATCTAGACCACAGCAGTGTGTGTTAGCAGTGGGAGGATCAGGTCAATCACTGGACTGTTGCCTAAATCTGGAACACACACCTCTACGTGCAGCTCGCCTGCGTGATACACACATTACCATGTTGCTGTAATCGCACCAACACACACGCTTCAAACATAACACATTTTAGGACGTGTTTTTGCACTTCAAAAGAGTTTTTTGTACATTATCATTTAGCTCGACAGCTGTAAAGTACTCCAGAGTGATGCACCCTGTGGCCCGAGGCTACGGAACATTTGAGCCCTATGAGGTGAATATTTTTGGTTCACTTACATTTACATTTATGTTGTTGAAGTTTCCACTGGTCCCACTCTCTGATTTTCCATATGTAGATGTTGCCAATAGAAATTGCTATTCAAAAGGAAGAAAATGCTACGCGAGACTCTACAAACAAAGTTAACAAATGGTTGCAACCTGGATAAAAGGCGAACTTTTCCATTCTGAGTTACATGACACTTGTAAAAAATCAAGCAGCTGCATCGCTCAACGCTGCGCGCGGGACGGTGGAGCGCGCGGGACGGCGGGAGCGCGCGGGACTGCTGCTCTGCCTGCACGCCGTCTGCACTGCTCCGTCCCGGCACGAGCTCCGTCCCGGCACGCGCTCGCGCCGAGAGCCGCGGGGCTTCGACGCTCGCCCGGGCGACTCCCGCTGCAGCGCTGTCACACTGCCGTGGCGCGGTGGACGAGATGGGCCGTAATGAGGAAGACGAGGCTCCCCCCGAGACTCGCGGCTGGACCAGGGTCTGGTGGGATGATGAGTCTTAGCTTCTCAAACACGCACAATCACACACACACACACACACACACACACACACACACAGAGCCGGAGTGGCTAATCGGGAGATTCGGGAGGATTCCCGATGGGCCGGCTCATGTCAGTCTCTAGTTTGGGCCGATTGGGAGGGAAAAATAATTTTGGGCCGGATTTGGGCATGAAACTCCCGTGCTGAAAAAGTGTCCCACTCCGGCCCTGCACACACACACACACGCACACACTCCAAATGCGACCAAGCCGTGTTTGCAGCAGGAGTCTGTAGAGAGCTGCTGGTAGCTTCCTTGTGAAAGGCTGGGAAAAGTTTGGCAGTGGAGATGCTTTCGACGGCTGCTTGTGGTTTAGGCTTGTGCGCTTGGCTGAGAATAAGCTCTAATAAGCTCACATTCGCAATTAACAGTGTTTGAGGATGTTTGTGGTGTAATCAGGATACTGCTGCCAAACTCCAGATCCGATGCACGATAGAAACGTGGAGTGAGCGATGGGGGGGGGGGGGGGGGGCAGCCAGAGTGAATTTCAAACTACAGGAGATCATTTTCTCCCGGCAAAACCTCCCTACAATCCTCTCCCTCTGTCTGTCTGACACACACACACACACACACACACACACACACACACACACACACACAGGTGTACCTAGTTACAAATAAAATAGTACAGCCAGTCTTGGTCTCTGTAACTGGTTTAAATGACTCCCAGACCATGTAATTGCACTTTGTGTCTAATCACTATAAATGGTAAGACCAGCCGTCCAAACGGGATGTACTTCATTATCTCTACAGTCATCGGGTCCTTGTTTTATACATTTGTGACTCTGAGTGGTAAAATAACTTTTTTTGTCATTTCGCAATACATCAAAGCCTTCAAAATTTTAAACTCATTTACATTTGTCAATGTGAATTTAGAAGTGTCCTTTTTCTGCTATGTTCAGTGAAAAATGAGCTGTCAGATGTGTGCAGACCAGCGCAGCCGTGGCCTTAAATCCGTCCTGATGCTCTGATGCGCAGGGCTGTGTGTGAGATTTCCTGCTCACTCCTGAAGAGCGCGGACCTGTTACGGGTCACAGACATGCAGTGTGTTCTGTATCCAAGGTCTAAGCTGACAAAAAAAAGGCCTTACAAATGAATGAACACGTCAGTGAAACGTCCTCCGACACATCTTCAACTTGATCTGGTTTTTTTTTCTTATCGTTTGCTGTCTTGCACACCAGACTTGGTGCTGTGTGTTGATTAAAATGAATATAACACATCTACATCTGCATCCGTGCTAACCTGGTCTTGGTGTTTCTGTAATCGGGCTGGGTTGGGCCGCTGACCTGATCTTGGTGTTTCTGTAATCGGGCTGGGTTGGGCCGCTAACCTGGTCTTGGTGTTTCTGTAATCGGGCTGGGTTGGGCCGCTAACCTGGTCTTGGTGTTTCTGTAATCGGGCTGGGTTGGGCCGCTAACCTGGTCTTGGTGTTTCTGTAATCGGGCTGGGTTGGGCTGCTGACCTGGTCTTGGTGTTTCTATAATCGGGCTGGGTTGTGTCGCTAACCTGGTCTTGGTGTTTCTGTAATCGGGCAGGGTTGGGTTGGGTCGCTAACCTGGTCTTGGTGTTTCTGTAATCGGGCTGGGTTGGGTTGGGTCGCTAACCTGGTCTTGGTGTTTCTGTAATCGGGCTGGGTTGGGTTGGGTCGCAAACCTGGTCTTGGTGTTTCTGTAATCGGGCTGGGTTGAGTTGGGCCGCTAACCTGGTCTTGGTGTTTCTGTAATCGGGCTGGGTTGTGTCGCTAACCTGGTCTTGGTGTTTCTGTAATCGGGCTGGGTTGTGTCGCTAACCTGGTCTTGGTGTTTCTGTAATCGGGCTGGGTTGGGCCGCTAACCTGGTCTTGGTGTTTCTGTAATCGGGCAGGGTTGGGTTGGGTCACTAACCTGGTCTTGGTGTTTCTGTAATCGGGCAGGGTTGGGTTGGGTCGCTAACCTAGTCTTGGTGTTTCTGTAATCGGGCTGGGTTGGGCCGCTAACCTGGTCTTGGTGTTTCTGTAATCGGGCAGGGTTGGGTTGGGTCGCTAACCTGGTCTTGGTGTTTCTGTAATCGGGCTGGGTTGGGCTGCTAACCTGGTCTTGGTGTTTCTATAATCGGGCTGGGTTGGGTTGGGTCGCTAACCTGGTCTTGGTGTTTCTGTAATCGGGCAGGGTTGGGTTGGGTCGCTAACCTGGTCTTGGTGTTTCTATAATCGGGCTGGGTTGTGTCACTAACCTGGTCTTGGTGTTTCTGTAATCGGGCTGGGTTGGGCCGCTAACCTGGTCTTGGTGTTTCTGTAATCGGGCTGGGTTGGGCCGCTAACCTGGTCTTGGTGTTTCTGTAATCGGGCTGGGTTGGGTTGGGTCACTAACCTGGTCTTGGTGTTTCTGTAATCGGGCAGGGTTGGGTTGGGTCGCTAACCTAGTCTTGGTGTTTCTGTAATCGGGCTGGGTTGGGCCGCTAACCTGGTCTTGGTGTTTCTGTAATCGGGCAGGGTTGGGTTGGGTCGCTAACCTGGTCTTGGTGTTTCTGTAATCGGGCTGGGTTGGGCTGCTAACCTGGTCTTGGTGTTTCTATAATCGGGCTGGGTTGGGTTGGGTCGCTAACCTGGTCTTGGTGTTTCTGTAATCGGGCAGGGTTGGGTTGGGTCGCTAACCTGGTCTTGGTGTTTCTGTAATCGGGCTGGGTTGGGTCGCTAACCTGGTCTTGGTGTTTCTATAATCGGGCTGGGTTGTGTCACTAACCTGGTCTTGGTGTTTCTGTAATCGGGCTGGGTTGGGCCGCTAACCTGGTCTTGGTGTTTCTGTAATCGGGCTGGGTTGGGCCGCTAACCTGGTCTTGGTGTTTCTGTAATCGGGCTGGGTTGGGTCCCTAACCTGGTCTTGGTGTTTCTGTAATCGGGCTGGGTTGGGCCGCTAACCTGGTCTTGGTGTTTCTGTAATCGGGCTGGGTTGGGTTGGGCCGCTAACCTGGTCTTGGTGTTTCTGTAATCGGGCTGGGTTGGGCCGCTAACCTGGTCTTGGTGTTTCTGTAATCGGGCAGGGTTGGGTTGGGCCGCTAACCTGGTCTTGGTGTTTCTGTAATCGGGCTGGGTTGGGCCGCTAACCTGGTCTTGGTGTTTCTGTAATCGGGCTGGGTTGGGTTGGGTCGCTAACCTAGTCTTGGTGTTTCTGTAATCGGGCTGGGTTGGGTCCCTAACCTGGTCTTGGTGTTTCTGTAATCGGGCTGGGTTGGGCCGCTAACCTGGTCTTGGTGTTTCTGTAATCGGGCTGGGTTGGGCCGCTAACCTGGTCTTGGTGTTTCTGTAATCGGGCTGGGTTGGGCCGCTAACCTGGTCTTGGTGTTTCTGTAATCGGGCTGGGTTGGGCCGCTAACCTGGTCTTGGTGTTTCTGTAATCGGGCTGGGTTGGGCCGCTAACCTGGTCTTGGTGTTTCTGTAATCGGGCTGGGTTGGGCTGCTAACCTGGTCTTGGTGTTTCTGTAATCGGGCTGGGTTGGGCCGCTAACCTGGTCTTGGTGTTTCTGTAATCGGGCTGGGTTGGGTTGGGCCGCTAACCTGGTCTTGGTGTTTCTGTAATCGGGCTGGGTTGGGCCGCTAACCTGGTCTTGGTGTTTCTGTAATCGGGCTGGGTTGGGCCGCTAACCTGGTCTTGGTGTTTCTGTAATCGGGCTGGGTTGGGTTGGGTCGCTAACCTGGTCTTGGTGTTTCTGTAATCGGGCTGGGTTGGGCCGTAACCAGGTCTTGGTGTTTCTGTAATCGGGCTGGGTTGGGCCGTAACCAGGTCTTGGTGTTTCTGTAATCGGGCTGGGTTGGGCCGTAACCAGGTCTTGGTGTTTCTGTAATCGGGCTGGGTTGGGCCGTAACCAGGTCTTGGTGTTTCTGTAATCGGGCTGGGTTGGGCCGCTAACCTGGTCTTGGTGTTTCTGTAATCGGGCTGGGTTGGGCCGTAACCAGGTCTTGGTGTTTCTGTAATCGGGCTGGGTTGGGCCGCTAACCTGGTCTTGGTGTTTCTGTAATCGGGCTGGGTTGGGCCGTAACCAGGTCAGTCCTTGTGCTTTCAGGAAGATGTTTAGTCACTGTTGTATTCTAGTGCACACGTGGACGTAACTGCATTACAGGAAACACACGTGTGCACCCCTCACTCTCCCCCGGCAGCGTTCTCTGATTGGTGCATGTCACGTTGTCCCTGCATGTCCTGTACCTTGTAGACACGGAGATATTTTTGTTGAGCACTCTTATATCGAGTATTGCTGTCTTTCATCAATTTAAGATTACGCTGTTTTGCTATATCTGATGTCATTGATGACCCATTCAAATGAAGGCTCTCTGTTCTCAGAGGGTTTTGACTTGGTGCATACACTGCTGATTACATCATAATATTATAATATTAATAATCATAATATCTCTTTCATTAGACAAAATACTCCTGCCTTCTTCTATGTGCACCTCGTTACAAGCCACCTGTCACTTGTAGACACTGAGTATGTTCCTAGTGAGTATGTTTCTACTGAGTATGTGTATCAAAACACCATAGAATTTTTCTGCATTTCCGATGCTTATGATTATGACAGCTCTATAGCTCCCACAGAGATACAGTGAAGAGATCTTGTGGTGATCTTCAAAGAGGGATATTAGAATATTCATCAGTCAAGTATTCTTAGACCACTGAATTTTGCTTCTAGAGCTAGATCCAGAGTTGTTTCTGAAATTATTTCATTCAACCACAAACATACTTACATCTTGTTTATACAAGATCTGTCATTAGTGGAAAACCAACAATGCATGGGTCAAAGTTTGAATGACTGAACGCAACACTGAAATTCTGGGCATGTTACACTTTTTTTCTCTCTCTTGCAACAACAAATCAAGTTCTGGGAAAAAGTTTAATAATTACAATAATTTACTCATCCTCACTACCTTAAAAATAGGGTTTAAATGTGGTAGTGTTTAAAAGGACTTTGATGATTGCTTTTCATTGGGATTTTATCTTGGCAGTCCTATGAATTTCACAGCCCAGAAATGGCTTTTCTGTTCAGGTCTTTAGGTGCAAAGACAATGAACCTCCATCTATTAAAACTAACTCACATTATTCATAATTATTCCATTTGAAAAATCAGTGCTGAATAAGGGAAAACGTTTGTCTAGGATGTCCTCTGGAAAACGAGACGTTGATGACTTTGAGATCAAGCCAAGCTGAACATGGGTCAGCTGATCAATCCCAAGATGTTCTGTTAAAACACACGTGAAGATCCAGACTAAACACATGAGAGTAAAATGAAGGATCCTGCAGTTTTCTGATGCACACACTGCATCTCCTGCTTTTAGTACCACACCCTGTCCAGGTGGGGCATGTTCAGTCCTGTAGGCCGTGCCACCTGCATGCCGTGATGTTCTTAAAGCGTCTCTTTGGTCTGGTGCAGGATCGTCAGCCTCTGTTGTGCTGGCTGACTTTAGCTCCTGTTTATGTCCATTTATCTTCCATTTCCTTCTCATTAAACTCTTTCTGCACATTCTTCACCAATGACACTTTCTGAATCTGCATCATTTTCTTTTGTTGAACGCGACTTTAGCTGTCCACACCGTCAGCTACCCTAGCTGCCCACAATGTGGACATAAGGCGATGAACAACACAACAGTAAATTCCCTCACTGTGGACAAAATGCAGTGACCTGCAGAATGTGTGGAAATAGCACTTTATCTGGATTACTTTAACAGCAGTGAGGGCAGAATCCAGTGTGTTCACGAGGAACATATTCAGTGTTATTTTGGGGAGGACAGGACAGGCTCTGTGAGCTGTACTATATTAGAATAGCTAGGTGTTTGCCTCACTTTCCTGCATCCCTTGCTGTCCTGTTCATATGTAGCTTGATGAGAAGAGAAACTGAATCCAAAACCATGGTGACTATTTCAGTGTGGGTTTCAGGAACACTTTTCAATTAGCCTACCCAGCAGAGTTGGAATTACACCGTAATCCTGTCATTCTGGTACAAATTCACCTGGTCCCCTCCAGTCTCTCCTGACGAGCACTCCGCACCTCAGGATTTTAAAAGAACATCCCGAATGGAAATTCATTTTTGAAGAATTTGTTTAATTTTGCAAAATGTATGTCTCTTCTGTCCTTATGTTTCTGCCATGTAGAATGTTTTGCCTCAAATCAACAGTGTATTGAGAAAAAATGTATTCTGTCTCTGGCACGTTTCTGAAGAATTTCAGGAGCTTGTAAAAGAGGAACAGCCCATCTCGTCTTTGGCCTCACTAACATCTTCTGTGGTCAGTTCAGTCGTGGATGAAATGTGACGTTAACGTGCTAATGTGTCTCAGGTCTCAGAAGACGTAAGAGAAAGTCCTGAACCTGCATTGTGTGTGTGTGTGTGTGTGTGAGGATGTGTGTTCCTGAGAGAGGGAGCTGTGTCTGGAAGGCCAGTGAAGAACATCTCTCTTCTGACTGCATCATGTATCATCAGCGGTATGAGGGAGAGCTAGTGTGAAAGCATGTGACAGCTCTCTCTCCTAATGTTTCTCAAAGCTCCTGTATTGCAACACGAGCTCACCAGCGCTCATATCTCTCACCAGCGCTCATATCTCTCACCAGCGCTCATATCTCTCACCAGCGCTCATATCTCTCACCAGCGCTCATATCTCTCACCAGCGCTCATATCTCTCACAAGCTCCCCCACCTCCACCTGCTTCTTCATATTATTTAGTAATTTTACTAATTACATCCACATAACATCTTCACAAGCACACATTTATGTTTTCAGCAGGCCAGCCACAGTTAAACCCACTTATCTCCAATTAAGAACTTTATTAGAGATCACTGGTAAAACCAAGTGCAAGGGATGGAGATAGTGATCAAGACGTTGTGCTTCCTACGTGACAAACCTAGCGATACATACAGCACCAAGCATACAGGGCCGGTGACCAAGCTTTGTTAAAAGAGTCAGTCATCTGAATGAGAGCGGGCTGGGCTGAGTCTTGCTGTAGAGGTTATAGAAGAGAAGGACTGAACACACTGCACTCTGTGATCACATCGGCACACTGACCACCTCTGTTACTGCCTGCAGGAGAGAAAGAGCACTGAACTGCACTGAGATTCATCTCCAGAGAGTTAGAAATAAACACGTATAAAAGCAGACATATATTGTACCCTTCTACATCTATTTCATTGCTCTAAAGTACACACACACACACACACACACACACACACACACACACACACACACACACACACACACACACACGCATTGCAGTGCTGGCATTTGCAGTGTTCCATTTCCTGTTATTTTATGTGTGTGTTTGATGTTTTACATTCTGTGAGGTCTGGAGCGTTTCTCTCTGTAGTGGAACTAAACTTTATACATGGCCTTCCCTGGGGACAGTAGAGCAGACGCACATTTACCGACTGGCTTCCTGTTGGAGACACACGAAAAATGACTGCATTTCCTGGACCCACTGGGATTTAGAACTACAGAACTGTAATGGTTTAAGGACTTGCACAAGTCAGAAGGGGAAGCTTGCATGAATAACACGTCTAGGCAGACACACAAATGCAATGTGTGATGTTTTACAGTTTTTCAGTGTTTTACACCGTATGATGCTTAGATGTGCGATTTGGATAATGTGTTCAAACAAGCTCACAGAGTTCCATAAAGGAGTCATTACCTCACATTTTTGCTCTAAATCTAAACATGTACACACTCTTTCAAAAAGCACAGAAAGCTCTTTTTTATCCCTCCCTGTACACTCATACACAGACACACGTCATTGATACCCATAAGTTCTAATTAATTTAAAATTTATTCAGTGGGACCAATTGACCTTTTATAGATAGGCTCTAGAAAAGTATTTCTTATACTTTTGTACTTTGTGTGTGGCGGCTGTCTTGTGTGTGTGTGTGTGTGTGTGTGTGTGTGTGTGTGTGTGTGTGTGTGTGTGTGTGTGTGTGTGTGTGTGTGTGTGTGTGTGTGTGTGTGTGTGTGTGAGAGAGAGAGAGAGAGAGAGAGACATGGTTGATATAGGTGGATCAGAACATGGTATTCTTCCACTTTTTGCTTTGTTGGTAATTGTTACTGGGGGGCTCATTCTCTTTTCTAGTTGTGACATTAAAATTGTGTATTAGTTGGTAAGTTCATGGGGTAAATGTGACCACACAAGCTCGATAAATAGTTAATTAGTGCGATTTTTAAGTGCTTGTGCCCCCCTTCATAGTATTCATGAGGAGAATAGTTAAACACTGAAACAATCAATTGTGACAAACTAATTAGCGGTGTGTGTGTGTGTGTGTGTGTGTGTGTGTGTGTGTGTGTGTGTGTGTGTGTGTGTGTGTGTGTGTGTGTGTGCATGAGGGAGAGTATGTGTGTGTTTGGACATGGTGTTGAATGATTGTGCTGTGAATGGATTTCCATTTAAACATTAATGATCTAGGCCTCTTGAAAGCTTATATCTCCAGCAGGCAAATCGATGTTTCCCTTACATATCAATTAGCATTAGGTCTCCCTGCCACCAGTCTAGGGAGAGCGAGAGCAACCCCACACACACACACACAATCTCATCACTCTTGGACCAAACCCTCATACTTCCGAAACGGTAAAATCAGCCCCTTTACAGGAGAAATCTTTCTAAACAGCATTTATTGATGAAACTTCTAGAAAAGGTTTAAAAGGTTTGTTCTTCAGGCGACGACAGTAATGTTGAACCTGTGTCATGGTTATTTCCACATATGCATGTAGATTTAATGGAGCTCCAGGTGTTTGGCAGTGTGTTCAGTAGACTAGACTTTGTTGTGACAACTATGTTACTTCCCACCAGTGTAGCGTCTGTCACAAAAGCCTAAATCAGTTTTGTTGTCAACAGCCATCGATTAAAAAAAAACTCGAGGCCTGATTTCTAAGACACAGATTAAACATATTTCTGTATAAAATTGGAGTACCAGTAGTGATTTTACAGCCAAATTAGTTTTTCCGAAGTAATCTTCACACATTGTAAAAAAAAAAAAGTCAAATGGTGGGGAAAAATGACAAAAGATGAGATCTTCATCAAACACGATGAAGTGTGTGTGTGTGTGTGTGTGTTTGTGCGTGTGTGTAGAGGTACTTGAAAAAGTACACAAGGTTTTCATCTTGAACTTAAGAAGACTTTGTGTGTTTGTGTATGAATGACGTATGTCTGAAACAAGGTATTTCTCTGGAGACCTTGTGTGTGTGTGTGTGTGTGTGTGTGTGTGTGTGTGTGTGTGTGTGTGTGTGTGTGTGTGTGACAACTAGAATTCCTCTGGTGTTGTCTTATCATCCCACTAATAAAACAGGCTAATATACTTAAACACTTCAGGAACCTCCAGGATGGTGTGCAGACAGCATCCCTTTTTTAAGGATCCTCCACTAATCTCCTACAGACTAGACAAGGACATTAAAGACGTGCTGAGCAAGAATGATTTAATTAACCATTCAGATTCCAACTGTGGTACTGTAGCCTGCAACCGATCTAGATGTGCTACATGTAAATGTATTAACCACTAATATAACTGGTACAACGGATCAGTTGTTATCACTCATTCATCCTCATCACTCACTCAGCTTTATATTGGAGAAACCAAGAAACTTGCTGATCTGTTTGTTGAACACCTTCAGACCATCAAGATTAAGGATGTCATTTCCAGTGTCAAGGCATTTTAATACTAATGGACATTGTATTAATGTTTTCACAGCCAGTTGTTGCTATGGCAGCAATGAAGTTAGGAAATTCAAAGAAAAATAATTGATCTCCAGTACTGTAACTTTAGCTGGTTCTTCCTCCTATTAATTCAGAAGCATTTTGCTTGCACAGCTGATGAAGGACCTCTGTCCGAAACATCCTGTTTCTCCGGAAACTGCGTGCTTTACTACACTTTTTAATTTACAATTCTCTCTCTCTCTCTCTCTCTCTCTCTCTAATGTACACCTGGTTAGTAGTGAGCCTCCTTAAGCCATCAGAATTGGCTTAATTCTTTGGGGCATCAATACAGCAGGGTGCTGGAAACATTCCTCAGTGATTTTGGTCCATATTGTCACGAAAGCATCACGTCGTATACATGATGCTTCAGCCGCTGTTCCACCACGTCTCAAAGGAGCTGCGCTGGATTGAGATCTAGTGACTTTGGTGCAGTGTCATTGTCATGTTCACGAAACCAGAACATTTTGTCCAGTAGTCGTAGCCTCAATGTTCGTAGCTGACAGCAATGGCACCAGGTGTGGTCGTCTTCTCCTGCAGTGGCCCTCCTGCTGGAGGTTTGGATGTGTTGTGCGTTTAAACACGCTCTTCTGTATCCCAGTTGTATCTTGTGGTTGTTTGAGTTTCTGATGCCTCTGTATCAGCTCAAACCAGTCTGCCCATTCTCCTCTGACCTTTGGCATCTACAAGACATTTTCACTGAAAGAACTGCTGCACACTGGACATTATCTCTTTATTGGACCGTTCTCTATAAACGTTAGATATGATTGTGAGTAAAAATCCCAGTAGATCAGCAGTATGTGAAATACTCCAACGTATCTAGGACCAACAACCATCCCATGTTCAATGGCACTTGGATCACTTTTCTCTGTTTGCAGAAATCCAATGAAGGCTTACGGCTCATTTTGTTGGATAAGATCTTCAGAAAATCAGAATAACCTTCAGAAATCACTGGTGAGGCATTTTAATGCTAATTGACATTGTATCAATGCTGCATATCAAAAAAGTTTAAGTTGAACCCCACTGAATGTAACGATTATCTACTTTATCTAAACTGGTTACAACTCAGAAGTAATCTTCATGATTTTTCTTTCTTTTCATTATTTTCTATATTGGTAATTCATTGTTTTCTACATTGTAGATAAATATTGAAGATATCAGAACTATGAAGGAACACAGATTGAATTATGATGTAAACAAAAAAAAGTGTTTTATATGTTAGAATCAGAATATATTTTACACATTATATTCTTCAAAGTAGCCACATTTTGCTTTGATGACAGCTTAGCACAGTCTTGGCATTCTATCAGCTTCATGAGGAAGTCACTTGAAACGGCATTCAATTAACATTCAATTAACAGGTGTGCCTTGTCAAGAGTTCATTTCTCTACAGTGAGTACAGTAGAAAACAATACAAACAACTAATATCTATTGAATGACAAGACATAGAAACTTCTGACTGGTACTGTTTGTTTGTGTGTGTGTGTGTGTGTGTGTGTGTGTGTTTGTGTGTGTGTGTGTGTTTGTGTGTGTGCGTAGGTGAGCAACTGCCTTGAACTGCCAGAAATTGTAGGTTTCCAGAGACACAAGACATTTGTACTGAGGTCAGTTGTCCAGGAGGCGGAACCAGTTTATTTTAGAAGAGGGAACCAGTTTATTTTAGAAGAGGGAACCAGGTTATTTTAGAGGCAGAACCAGCTTATGTTGGGAAAGGGTAGATGTTGAAATCATTATTCATTCCATGGGGTCCTAAAGTTCCTAGAGTGTGGATCAGTTATTTTCCTTTGAAAAAGATTTGTTCCTCTTTTCCACTGTTTATATTTGTGTTATCATCTGTTAAATATTGTTTTCCTCAAGCCCCATGCTTCTTTGTCCTTCTGTCTTTCTCATTCAGTCATTTTTCTGGCCAACTTGAATTTAATCTTAGTTTTGATAAAAGTATAAAGCTCTTAGAAGTGGCAGCTCTTAGAAGAGCTACATTCTTAACAGCGTGGTCAGAACATCGGTTTCAGCCATGCCAATTAACTGCTGCTATAAAATATCAGTGGTGCGTGGGCAAAAGTCTGCTAAAGCAACAAAGATGTCCTTCAGAGACACTGTGAGTAAAAGTGCTTTTGACTCCATGGCGTGACGGCGGCGTGGGCCAGGAATGAAGGCACCAGGTAGGAGGGGGGGGACATTGTGTGCTACAGTCTCGTGTCATTGTGGTGTGATCATCTTGTAATGACGGAGCGGCCATTGTATCTACGTCCTTCTGAAACTGACAAGCCGGATTCTCGCGGCAGGCCACGTTTCAGCCTGTGGACCGGTGAATTTGTGTTTGTGAGGGTGGATAATAATGTGTGAGGACTGGTCTGTCACAACAGTGCAGCGTGTGCTCCTGTTCTGAGCCCCTCCCTGCCTGTGCAAATGTTGCAGAAGGAGCCGGCCTTCCTGAAGAACGTGTTAGCAGCTTTTTCGGCCATTTCTCTGAGGGATGGAGGTGATTGAAAATATGATCCATTTTAAATGTGTTTTTTTTAATCATAGACAAGTCATAGACAGAAGTCGAGGATTTGAGTAATAAATAGGCCTGGAATGGTTTGAGAAGTAACAGTCTTGGCTGAATCTTGGTGGAGAGTTTCAGTGTCACACTGCAGAAGTGCTCAGGACTGTCAGCAGCGTGGCATTGCGGGAACGTTCAGGACTATTAGCAGTTTGACAGTGTTTGAGCTTTCAGGTCCTTTTGGGATCTGTAGACCTCTGTGCCTCTCTTCTCTCTCTCTCTTTCTCTCTTCTCCTTCTCTCTCTCTCTCTCCCCTCTCTCTCTCTCTCCTCTCTCTCTCCCTCTCTCTCTTTCTCTCTTCTCCCTCCCTCCCCTCTCTCTCCCCCCCTCTCTCTCTTCTCTCTCTCTTTCTCTCTTCTCCCTCCCTCTCTCTCTCTCTCTCTCCCTCTCTCTCACTTCTCCCTCTCTCTCCCTCTCTCTGAGTGTGCATGCATGCCAGACTTTTAAAGATGCATGCAACACTTTTAAAGAAAGTCTTCCATAATGACAATAATGAAACAAACAAGTACGCCCATTTGAACACATGCACCAGTCAGGACGTAAGCCAAGGTATTCTCCACCGACGCTCAAAGGGTTGTTGCACTGTATGTCTGATTACCCAATCATTCAACAGTCTTTCAGAAGACAGATGGATGCAAATCCTGTCATCTCGGGCTCTTTTTTGGGCTCTCAGGCTCTCGGGGAAGGCATGGCAGGAGAAAAGCCCTGTAACCATCTCCATCTCTAATGCTTATCTTCAGCTTTGAAGTCAAACAAAGGGGTGTGGGGTGGGGGAGGAGGGGGGGGGGGGGTGGTAGCCACCAGTACTCGAGCTGCTTGTTAGCGGTGGGCAGACGCATGGCCTTATATGTCAGCGAAGATGGGCGGGGGGAGAGGGCTGATAGGCCGCTTAGGAAGGGAGAGAGCAGAGAGTGGGCTCAGATCTACACTTTGGTAATTTGGTTTCCTGGGGTGCTGCACATTTAAATGGGAGTGGAAGAAAGAAGGCCAAAAGTGTAGAGGTGAAATTACGCTGCTGCGAAATCCTGCTGCGTGTATCCATTCATGTCCAAATCTCGGGATTATGGGTGTGCGCGCGAATGCACCTTTATGTGTGTGTGTGTGTGTGTGTGTGTGTGTGTACAGTATTTCACTTATTCCATCTATTTCAGTGTACCTGATTTTCAAACGTCCTTTAACGGCAGAATGCCACGCTCGGCTGCTCCTTGTGCACTGGGTCAGATGATCAGGCCCAGAATGGTCCTCCGTGAGGAGCCCGAAGGCACCGGGTTGAACCTCACTCTCCACCTTCCGTGCCGTCTGCTCACTCCGCTCTGGGCCGGCCACCGAGTGCCGGCGTGCCATTGGCAGATGTCTATGAACGGGGGGCGTGAAGGAGGCTTTGCCCCGGGTACACCAGTACTCCCAGCTCCCTGCCGTTACCCACGTTTGGAAACACACGTGCTGTGGCTAATGGGCAGATAAGTAGGTGCCTGCTTGGGCCAGAGAACGTGGCATTGTCTGAACGTGAGGTGGAGCAAGAGGCACCTGAACTGTGTGTGTGTTTCTCCTTGGAAAGGCTATTTTTTTTACTGCAACAAGCTCTGAATGTGTTATCTCCTGTGCACTTAGGTTTGAGATGGTAATTTATTTATGCCCTGTAATTTCTGTTATATGCAGTGCTCTGTTTTGCCATTCAGTGGACGGTGTGTGTGTGTGTGTCCAGTAACACACTCTCATTCAGGCACAGCGAGATCTCCAGGCCCACAGGCGAGGCATAAAGAGTCGCACAGCAGGACATGGCGGTGTTGGAGGAGTAAGTCTTCCGAGCCCCGCAGCAGAAGCAGGCAGGGAGGAGCGTGGAGGCAGAGCCAGACACAGAGCACTTGAGCTGGTGAAAAGACCAGCGGTGGCTGGGTGTTTATGATGTGTTCTGTCCTGTGGTGCGGCAGGGTTTTGACCTGGGTGCTGCAGGGGTTTTCAGAGCTTCCTCGTTATAGAGGACATCTCTCTCTCTCTCTCTCTCTCTCTCTCTCTCTCTCTCTCAATAGAGCTCCTGAAGGATTGTTAGCATGGCTCTCTAGAATACCTGTGAAATGGAAAATTGCAACACCACACACACCCACACACCCACCCACCCGCAGAAAGAGACATAGATTGACAGACAGAACGAAATTGAGTGGGAGAGAGAATAGAAGAGAGAGGGAGTAGAAGAGAGAGGGAATGAGAATGAATCTGAGTGGAGACTAAAAGAGGAATCGGAGTTGGAGAGGGAGCACTGATGGTTGTAGTGCATTACGATAAACACTGGCTTCACTCACCCAATTTTTGTATTGAGATTTCAGAGGCATTTTATGATTGTAAATGTAATTGAGATAAAATGGGAGTTCAGGGAGACTGGATAATCATACTAAAGTATTCATAATGTTTGCTGCCAGATCATTTTCATTTAGAAACCAATGACTAAAATAATTTAATCACATTTAATTTAATTTACTACTATTGGTTCCAAACAAAAAAGCATTTGTAATTCTCAAATGCAGTAGAAAGGTGTAGAAATAGGATCCCACAGGCACACTGTGACAGTGTCTTTATCTTCCCTCTAAACATGTGTTTTGGTCTATATAGCTATAGACAGAGTACTCATGAAATTAAAGCAGTCTGACAGAGATGACCTTTCCCTTTCACCATCGTTCCCCTCTATATCTGTCTGTCAGCCCCCCCCCCCCCCCCCCCCCCCCCCCCGGTTTCTGTAGCCTTCTACCTGTCATCTCTCCATCTCCGTGTCCAGAAGGCTCACATCATTTTCAGCCCATGGGAAAATTTAAATATCAAAGCACCAGCCCAAGAAAGGAGTGACATGCTCCTGAATACACGCACTCTCTCTCTCTCTCTCTCTCCCTCTCTCTCTTTCTCTCTCTCTCTCCCTCCCTCCCCTCCTCTCTCTCTCTCTCTTTCTCACCCCACTCTCCCTCTCTCTCTCTCTCTCTCTCTCTCTCTCACCCCTCTCCCTCTCTCTCTATCTCTGGCCTGTCCCTCTTTATCTCTTCCATCAGTCCTTTTCAAGTGTATGACAGAGTCATAAGTCTCCCGGTGTGGTGGACATCTTCTGTCAGGAGGGGGGGCTGAATAGTGCATCCTCTGCCCCGTCCCGTGGCGGGACTCGTGGCTGGCCGCTGCGTCCCGGCGGTGAGCGGCCAGACTGTTTGCTGCAGGCTGTGACTGTGGTCACGGGGAGTTGAGAGGACAGTAGGACAGGGAGGTGCAGGCCAGCACATGGCCTACTTCCTGCGGTAGGCCCCGCCCACCGGACCTAACCCCCCCCTAGAACTTGTCCAGGCATTCACTTGTGAAGGACAATCCTGCTTGTAACTTAGCAGAAAGCACGCAGGCCTGTGAGGAACCCCATCCATTACACACACTCTTGTCCCTACACCACGTTTCTTAAGGCACTCAGGATCCGTGATTCATTCCTGTGCGGATCCCCTGGGAGCAGCCCAGTCCTGGCATCCAGCTCCAGCTCAGCCGGCCTTCCACATCCCACCGCCCGTGGCCGCAGGGCCCAGTCTCACTGAAACCCAGAGTCCTTTAATCTTCCAGACAGGCTCGGTGTTCCATTCTGCCAGGATCACGGCATGTGAATGTGGTTGGTCGATCACAGGACTGACTCGGCCTCTGAAGAGCACCTATCGGAGAGGCTGTGTGTGTGTGTGTGTGTGTGTGTGTGTTGGCCTAGATGTGAAACGTTGATGCAGATCCAAGTGGATTTACAGTAGCATACGAGAAAAGATCTAAAACAACGTGATCTATGTTTGAGTCTCAACCACGGTGACTAATGCGGTGAAACAACCTCCATTAACCACGCCCATGCCATCAGGAAGGCAGCAGACCTCCACGACAATCATCACAAGGACAGAACACGGTTGACTAACCAAGAACTTCTGCAGGTGATGCTGCTTCTGAGAGCTCCCCTTCATTCCAGCAGCCCAGAAAAGCAGCACTAGATCATCATCTTTCGTCGGAGTATGTCACGGCAGCCTTGCTGTGAACTGCGTTTCTCCGTAAGAATGTTCTCATGAAACTGAAGCATTCTTGAGAGAGGATGCTCGAAATGGCTGAAGAAAACAAAGAACTCCCAGGCATTTCTGAGCACCCTCTAGGTTCTAAATAAAGTTCCCGTTGTTTGTGAAGACAATTTTAATAAACACTGCGATTACATCTCCCAGTGCATCCATTATCTGCAGACATAGAGAGGCACCCACTTTTTTGACACTACAAAAAATTCTCACTTTGAGTACAGAAATTCATTTGACGGGCATGTGAGACCCCTACCCCCCCAAACTATGGGGGTCTATGGGAGGGGTGGGGTCTGGCTCAAGAGGGGCGGGGTCTGGTTCTTGTGCCCCCCTCCCCGATTTCCCTGCTATGTGTGCCCCTCAGATCTGCGACCGAGGAGCCCTGCTGAAGAACACGATGAGAATGTTTTAAGGCGGAGTCTTTGGTTGTGGCCCAGGACACGCCCCCAACTGATTGCTCAAGTGGCTCCTCACACATGTAGGGAGGAGGATGATTAGTGTGGGAGGAACATAAAACTTCAAACGCAGGAAGGTTGTAAGGCTGTTTCAGGAAATCGTGCAGCGATAGACTGGCGAAGTATGGAAGGTCTTGTGTGTGCATGTTTAACGAACACACACAGAGAAACATGAAAACTTTACAAAGTGCCGGCCTTGTGGCTACAGAAAAAAGCATGAGAGGGATAGAGAGAGAGAGAGAGAGAGAGAGAGAGAGAGAGAGAGAGAGAGAGAGAGAGAGAGAGAGAGAGAGAGAGTGTTTTACGCACATACACAATTACATACACTGAAAAATGATTTTGTTCTATTTAGTATCATGTTCTGAACCCTGTGAGATTTCTAGGCATCAGTTACACAGTTCAGACGAGGAGCGGAAGGTAAGAACACGTGAGCGGAGAGATGAAGATGAAGTTCAGTCACATGTTGGGCTGAAATGTAAACCAGCATCTCTCACAGCTGACTGATCACTGGTCAGAAATCTGAGGAGACATTTGAATATTTCAGAATGATAATGTTCTTCTTTATGACCATTATACTGTATGACTTTGAGATATTAAGTTTTAAAGTTCAGATGTTCAGTAATTCATTATGTGCGGCTCATTTACATCGTGTCCTTTCATAGGTGAAATATCTGCTTTTAATTGTCAAATAATGAATAAAGATTTTATTAGTTTTAACTTACAATATGAACTGGTGCATATATATGTATAGGTAAGTAAAGTAACCACATTCACAATCTAAACTAGCAAGCAAAATGTACAAAAGTATTCTTGAAACATGTTAGTATACACAACAATTAATAAACATTTGCATGATAATCTGTATGACATCATCTGTGTGTAATCTTTCCAAAACATAATTTAGGACTTCTGAAGTTCATGAGTTCTGAATCTTCTCAAACTAGCAATTGTGACTGGATGATAAACTGCACCTGGAACTGTCTAATAGCAAAAGCAAATGCTTTTCCTCTTTTTGTGTGAAATTTCGCACATCACTGACCTATAAATACACTTACAAATGTAACTAATTTTCATTGTAAATGTCAATTGAGGCTATGTAATTCCAAGGACCTACAGGTGACCTGTTCACCTTTAGTTATGAGGCTGGGAATGTGTTAATTACTTAATGGGTCTTGTCCCACTAGATTCCCCCCTCCTTTCATTATTGAAGGATGGGGGTGTTTTCATCAAGGACAACCAGTATTCCACAAGCATCTCCAGATGGGATATCACATGATATTTCACTCTCAATCCATCTTTGTGTGTGTAAAACTGTATGTGTACGTGTATCTACCTGAATAAACACATCATATTACAGAGGTGAAATCACAAAGCCCTTGTGTCATCCAGCCATTGTGCTCCGGTAACTGTTGACAGTCCATGCAGCTATTTGCTCCTAATGTAATCCATTTAACAGCTGTTTAATGGTAGATGGCAACATACTCCTCTCTCTCTGTCTGTCTCTGTCTCTCTGACTCTCTCTCTCTCTCTCGCTCCCTCTCTCTCCGTGAAGAACTCTTTCATCCAGCACAGCCATTTAAAGGTTTCAGACTCCAATTCACTCCACTGTATCTGTATCAAACTGTGACCAGTGCCGTAATAAATTTAGATAAAATTTAAAACTCATCTGACCGGGTACCATGCAATTAGATTTAACTCTGATGTATTGAATGAAAGGTCAGTTCATCCAAGACCCCCACCCCCCACCCCAACCCCAACCCCCCTCCCAACGTTTCTCTTCCTCAAACCATGTCATAGAGAGAGAGAGAGAGAGAGAGGGAGAGAGTGCTCGGCCTAGTGGATGTCATGCCTGGATTTCTGTCAGAGGATCAAACCCTGGAAGGTGTTTAAAAAGTGTGTATGAGGAACAATGAGCAGGAGACAAAGCGACGCCACAGTTGTAAATAAGCGGAAGGGAGACAGCGGAGTCGCCCGCAGCCCTGTTGTCTGCTTTGATGATGCTGACAGAGGCAATAACGCTCCCATGAAGGAGCAAGATCAAAGCAGACGCGCACCGGCTTAAAGAGACTCAATAAAATCATATCACTCTCGTGCGTCTGGGCGGAGGCCCGATGGAGAGGGATGGTGCCTTTCTGCTGAACGGCTGGGCTGGTGGAGATGTGTGGGTGGGGTAGTGGGTCATCCACATGAGGAGATGTAGCTGTGGGTGTGCAGCAGGTGTAACCGAGCACTGCTGACTCAGAGCCCTTCTGATAGAGCGCCCTCTGGCTGCGGGCTGGGGTAGCACCCCGAGTCTTAACCTGGTTCTCACCCGGTCAAGCTGCACCTGAACCACAGGGGTTCCACACACAAGGTGCAGCGCCTTACAGCAGCACAGGATGACGGGCAGATGGCGGCTGACCTCACCTGCGAGCTAATGCTCACTTGGCGATGGCGGGTGACCGCTGAAGGGAGTCGTGAGCAGCCAGAGGCCTTTGGGACCCAGTGGACAAGCTTGGTTCAACCTGCTCATATAGCAGCCAGTGAGAATGTTCACCTGAGCGTGTGATTAGGAAGAGACTTAATCAGCGTGCCAAAGCTGTTACACCCAATATTGGAACATGGAGGAGACGACAACATCTTATCACAATTAGTGAAAACAGACTATTAAAAAAAAAACAGACAGATCAGTAGGACGACGTTTAAGCTTATACACAAGTAAACATGGGAGATGATAATCCAGACAGACAGTAGCCATCTGTTTCCACTGGATAAGACACAGTGCAGTCACCTCACTGTAGCTTTAATGAGGTTGAATCAGGTCTGCGCTCATCATAAAGATCTTTATTAGGCTTTACACTGCAGATAGAGAGAGAGAGAGAGAGAGAGAGAGAGAGAGAAGGAAAGACAAACTAAACTCCTTAAATCTCTTCACTTGTTCTCTCTGGGTTTGATTGTCTTTTTTTTTCCTCGAACTTTTCTGGCACCGTATTCTTATATACAATTTATATATTTACAAGTATAAATTGTAAATCCAGGAGAACATTAGGGTTGTGTAAGCACCAGTGTTGGGAACGTTACTTTAAAAAAGTAATTCGTTATAGTTACTCACTACTTGTTCAAAAAAGTAACTGAGTTAGTAACTGAATTACTCTATAATAAAAGTAACTCGTTACCAGGGAAAGTAATTATTTGCGTTACAGTTAAAAAAAGGTTATATGCCAATTAATTGTGTTTTTTTTAAAGCATTTTTCACAGTCAGTTGAAATGAGTAGATCAGAAAGTTGTTTAACTTTTGATATTTATTGCACATCCACAGACCAGTGCAGGATAAAATCCTTTAAAATCCCAAATCTTTGAAAAGAAGAAAAAAAAGCAAAAGTAAACAGTTACACTATATAAAGTGCATTTACATCTATGAAATTAAATTAAATTCTCTCAACCTGAGAAAAGTGATTTGTTCACAACAGAAGTAAACTTAACAATAAAACCTCTAGTCTTAATTAAATAAATCAAATACCCAGTCTGGTAGACATTCAGGAACAAGTATTTTCTTAAATAATGTTTATATCGCCTTGAAAATGCTCAATTTTCTTCGGCTTGCACCTGAAGCCATTTCGGCCTCTTCTCCGTTTGTGTCGCGTGACTCGCGTGCTTCGGCGCGCGTGTAAAAACACTGGCTCTGATTGGCTAGCATAACGCTGCCTTAGCCAATCGCTTACTGACTTGTTAAGTTAAACAGGTGTTACACCGAGAACTGTGACCTATCGAGATCTGTTACTCCTCACTAGCCTGGGCAGCGATCCGATCGCATTAGTATATCAATATATAGTAACGCACCGCTTTTAATGACCAGTAACGTCAACGGCGTTGTAACGACAGGAAAAGTAACTAATTATATTATCCCGTTACTGGCAAAATGATGCCGTTACCTAACGCCGTTATTTTTAACGGCGTTATTCGCAACACTGGTAAGCACTGCACATTTGTAAATACGATGTGTAAACACTGTCACATTGAAGTAAAGAAAAAAATAAAACCAAAAAAAAACCTTGTACACGGTTCAAAAGGTGTTTGATTCAAAGGCCACATATTGAGTCAGATCATCTACCTGACACACACACACACACACACACACACACACACACACACACACACACACACACACACACACACACACATACGCACGCACACGCACGCACGCACACATACGCACGCACACATATACACACACGCACACGCACACACACACACACTCGCACGCACGCATACATACACGCACACATACACACACACACACGCACGCACGCACGCACACACACGCACACATACACACGCACACACACACACACGCACACGCGCACACACACACACACACACACACACACACACACACACACACACACACACACACACACTCATACATACACAGGAATACCCAGTTAATTAGAGAGGAGGCTTTGATCAAACGGCTTTAGTTTTTAACATGCATGCTAAGAATATATGTGTACGCATGTGTGCGCTTGTATGTGTGTGTGTGTGTGTGTGTGTGTGTGTGTGTGTGTGTGTGTGTGTGTGTGTGTGTGTGTGTGTGCCCAAATGCTACTACAGGTGAGCAAACAGCCTTATATATATTACTGATCGCTCGCAGTAATCACTACCAAAGACAGATAGTTTGTGTGTGTGTCTAATTTAATAATGCATCTCTTATAATTCAGGCTATCAGAGCTCCCATGTTTGCCCTGAATAAACATTTAACCACAGAAGAGAGGATGAGAGATTTAGACATCTCCGGGGCTGGAAGGACTGTATTACTTTCATCACTGAATTTCTCAGTCTGGGTGACAGCTGGTGGCAATAGGACACTATCTATTCACACGTTCGAGCTCTTTACCTGCAGGGGTTAAACGTCGGGAATGTAAGTGGCACAGAATACTGTCCACATGCTTCTGGCTTTGCCCTTTAGGAGAACAGAAAGCTAACGCACTCTCATAGCAGAGAGATCTGCTGCAGTGACCTTCTCTGCAGAGGTCAGAGAGGTAGCGGTCTCACTCACTCGCTCCACACTGTAGATCTCCAGCTGTGAACCAGTGTTAACCTCAGACGGGCCGGACCGGGACCTTACACGTGCGCCTACAACCGAAGCCTGCAAGTTCAACGCTGCTTTCGAAAAGGGCAAGCGACTTTCAGCCTATCGTCACGACGCGTGAGGCTGGCCGCGTGTTACGTTGCCGAGTAATCGCAGATTCCTGGCCTTTTTATTTTCTTTGCTAACAGGATCATAAGTGCTCGCGGAGCGGTCACGGCGACACCTCCTCGGGCCTCGGGTCAATCAGAGCGCACAGCATGACCTCTCTGCACCAATCAGAGATAATCACTGGTTACAGAGACCTGCTGCAGTCTCCAGCCGCCCACTCCTAACCCCACAGGCGAAGAGGGGGGCGGAGTCAGTGCATCACAATGTAATGACTGGCTCATCGCATGAAGCCAGTCCAGGATCGGGAGCTGTGCATTAACAGACCCAAATGAATGGGCTCATCGAGGCATTGTTTGTCAGAGACCCACAAAACCACTGCAGGAGGAGGGGCATAGCAGCTGTGGACCGGATCCCTTCACCTTCCAAATTGAAGGGAACAGGAGGACACTGTTAAACGCCGCGCCAGGGCCAGGCAGCTGCTGGAGACTGCTCGCCTACGAGGGGGCGTCCCCCCCCCCAAACGCAGGGAGGGCGGGAACACCCCTCCTTAGCTGAGATGCAGGAGCAGGTGCTACAAGGGTCAACCCAGAGGTCCGATGGGTTCAGTTCCCAGGAAGCACGAATACTGTCATTACGATGAACAGTGACGGGTCTAGATGGTTTGAACTGGGGGGTGGCCGGCCGAGCTGGGACCAGAGGCTTGTTTACAAGGGCCTGGTCGTTTTTACCTTTCTATTGTATTGTTCGCCATAATACTCACTGCATTACAAGAATTAAGGTAATGTTCTATAAACATTATCAAGATTTGATTTATGTCTTTATTTATTAGTGTTGGCCTACATGAATGTTAGAATAAAGGTCTATTGACATTAAATGTTTTTCTCTGGGCACAAAAATCATCCACTAAATAAAAAAAACATCCAATCAAAATATATAACTGTGCAGACTATTCATGAACTACTTAACAGTTTGCAGTTTCCTAGTGAACTTGGGACAAACTTAACAGCACCAATGACATCACTGCTATGGTCCTCCATGTATCTATTTCCTTTTATAATAATCATCCAAATTATAAATTTTTGTATGTACCTTTCAAGATACCCAAGGTCACCTTCACTATACATAAAATAAAGGTGATACAATAATAATAATAAAATAATTATAGCACAGTAAGATAAGAATGCAGTAAAATTTTTATAACCAAATATTTGACATTTTTATAACGTTTGTTGATTTTTATAGCCTGTCTGCTTCAAATAGTACTGAATGCAGGTAGGTAGGTAGATCTTAAATAGCCCAAACGATCCATGGGACATACCACTGTGTGTAATACATCAAAACACACCTTCCCCATGGTGTGATTCAGCATTCTGGGGCTAGATCAATCCAGCTCATCTTAGCCAATTCACATTTTCTTATTACCTTGAGTTCTTAGGTCCACAGAAGTAAAAAATAATCCCCCTCAAAACAATTCGTAAGGGGATGTGAATGACAAAAATATGATGGATCACTATGATGTCTTTCATAGTTCAAAAACAGGAAAGGCTAAGCCACATTTTTCCATTTATACCATCTGCACCTGCTGATAAATATATATCAGGTCGCTCTGGACAAGAGCTTGTGCCAAACGATATAAACACAAGGATGGCACAGAGTTTGTGTGACAGCTTGCAGATCAGACAGGCTAGATCAAAGGCCAACTCCAAAACACTTGAAAACAAGTTTCATTTGACTCGTCACAAAATGTATGGTGTGCCTTGGTTGGGGGAATAACGCTGCACATTTAATGCTTGGAAGTGCAGTTAAATCAATATTCTTCTCAACAAAATACCACTGGGGGGCTGTAATGTTCCTTAGGCTATTAAGGTTAGTAATGCAGCATCCAAACACTACAATATTGTTAAATCACTGTGATTCATCAGGGCACTCTAAATACGCAACACAATATAACCCTTGGAGAGTCACATGTTAAGTAGGCGTAATTCATACCGGCTGAGATAGATTTCAAGGCTATGGGCTGCAGGCAGGAACCGGCTTTCTGAATGAGCCTGTCCTGAACTTCTGATGGGGCCATCTTTTATATGCCTGTTGAATGTTGCATATTCACACATTCTTATGGGCGATGCATGTGCACACATCTCTGCTACCTGCATTATGGCTTCCGTGAATAAGTAATAATGACAGATGAGTTTAGAGCCATGACAGATGGTAATAGAGAATCGTTTATTCATTGCAGCCATGCCAAGTGTTCTCCTACAACCTCAATAAAGCTAGACTGTGTCGACATCATCCATCACTTCTCCACTGGCCGTGTTTTCCTGGCACCGTCTCCAAGGCCGCTCGGGGAGGGTTATAATGGGATTGTACCCTCAGTATGCGTTCCTCTCTGGGATGTTTCTCTAGCTCAGCAACACATCTGTGGTCGTCTAACTGGTCCTGATGGGATGTCCTGGTCACATGACCCTGGTAATGGGGGCACTGGCAATTATGTGCCCTGCTCTGCTCTGTTTTAGATCTGTCCATAGAGTTATCAGTGTGAGATTATCAGCACTTAACCCTGAGTGAAAGCCAAAGGCATCTGACCTTATAGGCCTTTCAACTTACTTTTCTTGTCACTTAAAAGTTCATCTCGGGGAAGTAACCTACTTAATATATGAAGAGCTCCATCCATGTTCTTAGCGAGCAGCTCCGTACAGGAGCGGTATGTCCAGTTGTGGAGTAACACGTCTAGTTGTGGGTCATGGACGCCGTGCTCACCCCTATGTGTTCTTCCATGTCTAATACCTCAGTTTATAGGTTTATAAATCTCTTCTGTTTTACAGCTCAAATGTACCCCAACATTTCAATCATTCAATATTTATATAGCTAGTGGAGCTTATTGATTTGGAGAGAGTGTTAGACTACAGTAGCCGAGTCTTCGCTGAGGGAGGGTAGGAGCACTGCAGCCCTCGCTCGTCTGAGATCTTCCACACGCTGCCGCATCGCCCCCTCCGGCTACGCCAACCACCCAGACACCACTCAGCCCGTCTTCAAATTACCACTGTCAACATTTAGCTGCTGCTACAATTAGCTGATATATGTTATTTTGCATGCTGTGGAATCTGTTGTAGTTCTAAGCTTGTACGAAGCCAGAGATGTGAGCTTCTGGGGCCTGTCATCCGCTCGTCCCCTAGAGTGCTGAACTTGTGTGCAGGTCGTGTGGTCTGATTCAGAGATAGCAATGATTAAGAAAGGAATTAAATCATACGACTACAGAAAGGTCATTGTCATAACAGCCCAGTGACCTCAGATCAATGACAGACTGACGGAGAGAGAGCGAGAGTAATTTAAGTCTAATTGAAAATGGCACTGGGTTTAATGGCTTCTGCGTGGACCATGCCTGTCTTTTTTATTTGGCCCTTACCATCTCATTTGATTCATCTGACCTGTTCCACATCCAACCCTCTATTTCATTCTCCGGCAAATCTGGATTCAGTTGCTATTTGTTTAAGTCCTTACACTTAATGCATACCTGATCATTGTGTAGAGTTTTGCTAATGCAGAATTTGCATACATATTTTTACATGTTTAACAACAGATAAACGTCAAGACAAGACAAAACATCATCAGCTAGTGCTAAAGTCCTGAATGTTGGGAAAGTGCGGATAGTGCACTTGTAGTGCTGACTAGGTACTGAAATACACAGGACTTATTACAAAGGTAAAGTTACACAAGTAAAAGAACAGAAACTTGCTTACATGAGTTATTCCTGCAGAACTGAACACTGCCCCTTTTACTTCTTTAACTCGTAGCCACTTTATTTTTACTTGTGCAACATTAATTTTAATGATTTGTTAGTTTTCCAATAAGGAACAATACAGGGTTCTTCAGACATAAAAGCAATAGCAACTTCCCCAGAGGAGCCAGATCTGCTCTCCTCAAATGTTATAAACCACTCCAAGTCACTCCTGTTCACATACTGTAATATAAATAACTCCAATTCACTCCTGTTCACATACTGTAATATAAATCACTCCAATTCACTCCTGTTCACATACTGTAATATAAATCACTCCAATTCACTCCTGTTCTGTTCACATACTGTAATATAAATAACTCCAATTCACTCCTGTTCACATACTGTAATATAAATCACTCCAATTCACTCCTGTTCTGTTCACATACTGTAATATAAACCACTCCAATTCACTCCTGTTCTGTTCACATACTGTAATATAAATCACTCCAATTCACTCCTGTTCTGTTCACATACTGTAATATAAATTACTCCAATTCACTCCTGTTCTGTTCACATACTGTAATATAAATCACTCCAATTCACTCCTGTTCACATACTGTAATGTAAATCACTCAAATTCACTCCTGTTCTGTTCACATACTGTAATATAAATCACTCCAATTCACTCCTGTTCACATACTGTAATATAAATCACTCCAATTCACTTCTGTTCTGTTCACATACTGTAATATAAATCACTCCAATTCACTCCTGTTCTGTTCACATACTGTAATATAAATCACTCCAATTCACTTCTGTTCTGTTCACATACTGTAATATAAATCACTCCAATTCACTCCTGTTCTGTTCACATACTGTAATATAAATAACTCCAATTCACTCCTGTTCACATACTGTAATATAAATCACTCCAATTCACTCCTGTTCACATACTGTAATATAAACCACTCCAATTCACTCCTGTTCTGTTCACATACTGTAATATAAATTACTCCAATTCACTCCTGTTCTGTTCACATACTGTAATATAAATCACTCCAATTCACTCCTGTTCACATACTGTAATGTAAATCACTCAAATTCACTCCTGTTCTGTTCACATACTGTAATATAAATCACTCCAATTCACTCCTGTTCACATACTGTAATATAAATCACTCCAATTCACTTCTGTTCTGTTCACATACTGTAATATAAATCACTCCAATTCACTCCTGTTCTGTTCACATACTGTAATATAAATCACTCCAATTCACTTCTGTTCTGTTCACATACTGTAATATAAATCACTCCAATTCCCTCCTGTTCTGTTCACATACTGTAATATAAATCACTCCAATTCACTACTGTTCTGTTCATATACTGTAATATAAATCACCAGAGGTGTCAATTCCAGGTTCAGAAAGTAAAAGTCCTCACCAGGATTTTGCTCAAGCTTGCTAGATTTTCTAATTAGTGCAATCCAGGTAAAATTAGTGGAATCAACACAATCCAGGAAGCCTGAGCAAAATCCTGGTGAGGACTTTTACTTTCTGAACCTGGAATTGACACCTCTGTAAATAACTCCAATTCACTTCTGTTCTGTTCACATACTGTAATATAAATCACTCCAATTCACTCCTGTTCTGTTCACATACTGTAATATAAATCACTCCAATTCACTCCTGTTCACATACTGTAATATAAATCACTCCAATTCACTCCTGTTCTGTTCACATACTGTAATATAAATCACTCCAATTCACTCCTGTTCACATACTGTAATATAAATCACTCCAATTCACTCCTGTTCTGTTCACATTCTGTAATATAAATCACTCCAATTCACTTCTGTTCTGTTCACATACTGTAATATAAATCACTCCAATTCACTCCTGTTCTGTTCACATACTGTAATATAAATCACTCCAATTCACTCCTGTTCTGTTCACATTCTTTAATATAAATCACTCCAATTAACTTCTGTTCTGTTCACATACTGTAATATAAATCACTCCAATTCACTCCTGTTCACATACTGTAATATAAATCACTCCAATTCACTTCTGTTCACATACTGTAATATAACTCACTCCAATTCACTCCTGTTCTGTTCACATTCTGTAATATAAATCACTCCAATTCACTTCTGTTCTGTTCACATACTGTAATATAAATCACTCCAATTCACTCCTGTTCTGTTCACATACTGTAATATAAATCACTCCAATTCACTCCTGTTCTGTTCACATACTGTAATATAAATCACTCCAATTCACTCCTGTTCACATACTGTAATATAAATCACTCCAATTCACTTCTGTTCTGTTCACATACTGTAATATAAATCACTCCAATTCACTCCTGTTCTGTTCGCATACTGTAATATAAATCACTCCAATTAACTTCTGTTCTGTTCACATACTGTAATATAAATCACTCCAATTCACTCCTGTTCTGTTCTTCTCACATAATGTATCACTCCAGTTCAATCCTGTTGTGTTTTTTCTCACATAAAACATTACAAATCACTCCATCTGAACTCTGTGCTTTTCACAATGTCCTTTACATGAAAACCTATCGAAGTAGTGAGGCCAGCACAGAAGACCACGCTGATGTGGTTGAGATGGGACCTGCAGCAATTCTCTTACTGGCACATGAACTGACAACGTAAAGCATTTAATGCAAGTGCTTAAGATTTTATGTCCGAATGTTTGCTCCATCTCTTTCTGGATTTTGTTCTCAGCTTTTCTCAAATGAAGAGCTCAGACAAGAGCATGAGGAGTGAACCCTTCACTATGGATCAATGTCCACGCTTACACCACCATAATTCACTTCATGATCTCAAATGACATTCGGCGCTGTCATTAGAACGTGGATAACAAGTTGTGCTCTTCAGTAGTGTACACATTCCTCCAAATAATTGCTTTATTTGACACCCCCCCCCCCCCCCCCCCCAGAAAATCCATTATTATCAAAGTGTGTCAATTCTGCTGGAATGTTGCACCGAACTCACACATCGCTGCAGAACTTGTGATAGCTGCGGTTGTTGATGCTGGCCTTGCCCCATCAGAAGAGCAACACGGCCAATCTGGGAGGATGGATGTCAGCACATGCCTCCTTGAAAGCATATGAAACTCACAAGCGCATGTTTTCATGGAGCACTGAGGAGAATACTAAGCGCTCAACTGCTACGTCGCATAGCGACAGAAGAGAGAGGAAGGGAGTTGTCTTTCCCTCACGGAGAGAATGACATCAGCTGCAACTTCATAAGCCTGTGGTCACAGATGGCACATTGCACGGCTGAGATTCAAACCTGAATCCTAGCTGGAATCTAATCTTTAAAGTCCTCGCCTAGCTTCCTTGTCTCACATCAGACTGAGTTTCCTGAACGTATCTGTAAGGTGTGTCCAGAATGTACCAGTCGAGTGGTGCCAGTGGCAGGTAAATGTGGAAAAACCGTTTCCTGTTCAGTTCTGATGCAGTGTAGCTTGTCTGCTTGTAAGCCACGACGTCCGCTGTTTGCATCACTCAGTAGTTCTTTGTCCCTGTGTGCTGCTAGTCACCATCTCCTGGGCATCATCTCTGTGAAAGGGTTGTGTGCATCTGTGCATGTGTGGGAGACAGAGAGACAGTATGTGGTTTGAGCAGCGTCACGTCCAGTGAGACGCCTGGACGCTTTCGCTGCTGAGATCAGGCCCGAGTGTGTGGGGTAGGAGCGGATGTGGTGTGTGAGCTGAACAATGCTGCACACACATCATACAGCGCATCAGACCAGCAGCACAACCCACACACACACAACGGGGATCCACAGTGAACCAGTACAGGACAGCAATGCCATGAGCACTGATGACACTAGTGTACATGGTGAAGACAGAAGCCTCAGAGGGAGAAGCCACTAGTCAGTTCACCCTGGACTGATACTGTTTTTTTTCAGGTGTGTAGGATGGTGCATCTTCTGTGGAGTTTAAATGCTCTGCACACTGCAAAAATGCCACGTCTTGACGGGACTAAATTCACTCATTAATTCATGCATGCATGCATTCATCGATATGCTCTGCAGGCTCTTCGCAAAGTATATTGCTGATGTCTATATGTAGATTCCCTCATCACTAGATCGTTGCACTTAACTTCCCAAAGTTCAGATGAGGCTCTAAATCAACTTCAATACTGCTGCCCCCCAAAGCTCTCACATAAAGGTATCGATACCCACGCCCCGCCCTCATGTATCCGTCTCCGCACATCTATTGGCTAGCGGGAGCATCACTCTGTGCCATGGTGACTAATGAACATTGATAGCCCTCCAGGAGTATAGTGGGTTACCCCTGGAGCGTGTTGGAGGTACAGCGATCGATAGGCACTGCTTAATAACTGTCCATCTCTCCACCCTCTAATGCTGATGACCGTTCGGTCAGTCTGGCAGCCCACAGGTGCCGCTCTGCGCTGCCTCCTTCACGGAGACCCGGCGTACCCGCTACACTTAATGAATCGCACAAGTCATTTAGAGCGGCGCGTGTCGTAGCGTGGGCCCGGCTCCTTCCTCCAAACCATCCAGCTTTAATTAAACCACCGCGTGCACTTCGTTAAATGGAGAACTGCAAAATCTTGTTTCAAAAAGGGATTTTTTAAAAAAAGTGCCGATTCCTTCTCAGCGTCGACTCCGTTGCGATATTGACTTCGTTTATCTTTCTTGCTTAGCGCGGCTAAAGCAAACGTTCAAATGAAGCTGTTGCCAGCGTGGCCTCCTAAGCCACTTCGCCAACAAACCACTGCTAAGTGCCACAATCTATAAAACAGTCTATAAAGTGATAAAACACCACAGCGCAAACATCAGCCTGTGGAGGGACACGCCACAGGACAGGAGGGACACGCCACAGGACAGGAGGGACACGCCATAGGACAGGAGGGACACTCCATAGGACAGGAGGGACACGCCACAGGACAGGAGGGACACTCCATAGGACAGGAGGGACACTCCACAGGACAGGAGGGACACGCCACAGGACAGAAGGGACACTCCATAGGACAGGAGGGACACTCCACAGGACAGGAGGGACACTCCACAGGACAGTAGGGACACGCCACAGGACAGGAGGGACACTCAACAGGACAGGAGGGACACGCCACAGGACAGGAGGGACACTCCATAGGACAGGAGGGACACGCCACAGGACAGGAGGGACACTCCATAGGACAGGAGGGACACTCCATAGGACAGGAGGGACACTCCATAGAATGGGCTACATGTGCTACAGGCTGCTGGCATTAGTACTGCTCGTTTCAGAATGGAAACATGTCTCCAGTAGAAGGATGCCATTTTCATCTCACAAATCAAATGACTCTTGAGCCTACTACAGATTTAATGGGATATTTCATCCTAAAGCACTATCATTTCCAGTAATCGTTGATAGCTATTACGGACCAATTAATATTACGCAAATGAATAATTTAAATTGCTCAACATTAATTTTTATTCAACATTCCACCCACTGGCATGCTAAGATGAGGTGTTTCGTTAAATCAGTACAGATGCAGTACTGTATATAGTGCCATTAGACATAACTGCTGCTTCTATCTAGTGCATGTGGGTGTAGGTCCGTGTGCAAGCTGGAGTGTGTGTGTGTGTGTGTGTGTGTGTGTGTGTGTGTGTGTTGTGCTAGATCTGTGGATCTCTGGTAAAGCTGAACCAGTTTTTGATTTTGTTCCTTTTTTGAATGGCAAAACCAGAGTTAAATATTCCTCACCTACATTGCTTTTGATAAATATGTACATAGTGTACAGTGGCCCTGTTGACTGCATTCATCTCTGTATATCAGCATGTGTGAAGATGACCTTAAAACATAGGGCAGTGCAGTGCCAACTAATTCCCTGTGCAGGCCAAGCCCACTAATCAGAACACGTCTGTACAGTGATGTCTTGGCCCTTGGAAAGATGCCCTGGAAATGGGTTTACTAAATAAAACGAAACAAGGCAAGAGAAAGAGATCTTGGGATTGAATTGACTTGTAATTGCAAACTAACCAACAGCTGACTGCTCTGTGTGTGTGTGTGTGCCTGTATGTGTGTGTGCACACGTGTGTGTGTGTGTGTGTGTGTGTGTGTGTGTGTGCTATCACGGTGATCTGAACTATCTTGTAAACATGCTGTTTGCTGTGGTGAGGAGGTGCCATGGAGCGTGCAGCTGATAAATGAAACAACTACAGTGTTTATCCGCTACACACACACACACACACACACACACACACACACACACACAGACATGCACACACACATATAAACACACACACACACACACAAACCATACACACATGCTGTGGCCAGGGACAAAGCTGTCAGTCTCCTTTGTCTGTGTGACAGCCTATGTGTGTGTGTGTGTGTGTGTGTGTGTGTGTGTGTGTGTGTGTGTGTGTGTGTGTGTGTGTGACATGGAGACCATTAAATTGAGGCTAATTAGAAATGGCCTGTGTTTGTCACAGATTCAATGTCCTTTGTGTATGTGTGCAAATTCGTGGACCAAACCATCACAGAGATTTCACTAACATGCGTAACATCACATACATAATATCACTAACACAACATCACTACCATACCGTCACTACCATGAATAAATAAATGAATGTTCAATTTATATAACGCCTTTCAAGATACCCAAGGTCAATTTACAACTTTAAAACGGGTACAAGTCCTACATGACCAATCACACACCGGCGTCACAGCGTACTCTCTACCAGAAGCCACACCCCCCTGGGGGACTGAATGGGGTGCAGGAAGGGGAGAGAGGACAGACCCTAGTGACAGAGCACCATCCACCACTGGGCACACAATCACACACACATTCATGCACACACACTCAGACAACAACTTTTTATTGGACATGAAGAGTCACTCAGTCACACACTCAGGGAGCATTTATCAGGGAATGCCAATTTACCTAACCTCCATGTTTTGGATCCCGGAGGAAACCCACGCAGACACGGGGAGAACATGCAAACTCCACTCAGATAGGGACTTGAACCCAAGACATTAGTTCTGGTTTTCAAGACTTCAGTTAACATATATATTATGAAGAGGCCAAAATAATCAAATGAAAATATTGAAAATGAAATGAAATATTAAATGTTTAATTTCGTTTGCTTACACTAAGACAAAAACAGCTTTATCTGGTATTTCCACTGCTTTGACATGGAAATTGTTTCAGACGGCAGTGCTTTCTGGGAAAACTCACCTCCTACAGCTGATAAAGTAATGCTCGTGGCCAGAACGGTTCCCTCGAGGGGAAAAACCAAGACCAGTCAACAAGGCCACGTTAAGAGTTCTGAACTGGGGTGCACTGGGGTTATAAAACTTAAAAAAAAAAAAACGTGTTGTGCTAATTGGTATGTTTACTGTCTTCCTTTGGTGCCTTGCTTGTCTGTTCATTAACGGTGTGATGGACATTTTACCTATTTGTATGCTACTCATGCTCTAAGAACATACAATTACATATTTTGCAAAGAGGAGAAAAGCAAGACCACGGTAAATAGACTACTGGATGTCTCTAGCAATAAAATAGATAACTAGAATAATTCTGACATGTGTCATAATAACAGCCTGTGCTTCTCATGACAAGTTTACCCACGCCTCTCTCACTGATCTCCATTAACAACCAATCAGCTTTGTGCATTTAGTCAGAATCCTAATTACTGGCCAATCAACTCAGTGTATTTAGAACCACTCCTCGTTAGGAACGGAGCAGCTCTGTGGATGTTGCTGAGCTGCTCATTAAGAACCAATCAGTGCAACGAATTACCTGAACTTACTTATTAGCGGCCAATCAGCTGGGTGCGTTTAGCTGCGCCACCCACAGACTTGGCTGCGTGTCACCTTGATTAGCCCTTGAACCCTTCACATTTACACGGTTGAAGCCAGAGGGCCAGAACAGCCCCTCCTGTGCGGACGGTGGTGCACTATGGCTTCTCTCCCGACACGATCGTGAACAGCGGTCGTGAACAGCGGTCGTGAACATCTGGCCTTGTGCTGCATATAAACAAACGATGCTAGTGACACCAACACGTGGCGGTTGCATGATGACATAATTGTGAACATTTGGACTGTAAATGTATTTTCAGTTTGGAGGTGTGAGTGTGAGGCGTGCTGCAATCATATTCATCACCTACATGTCAGATTTAGAACTGTTTTTTTTTTTTTTTTCTTAACATCGTTTGGCAGATACATAATTATCAGTACGCCGAGATGCGTGTGCGCGCCACGGGAATCGAACCCATAACCTTGCTGCTTCTAGCACCTTGTTCTAGCATGTGAGATACAGCAAATTGGCTTGACAAATCTGTTGCCAACTATCGCTGAATACATCCAGATAGTATACATCACGATAGCAACGTTCATTGGTGGAAGACCAAAATAATCTGTAGTGAATGCCAACAGTGTGCTGTTCTGTGTAAAATACAATTAACTTGGCAGGGAAGTAATTATTTACAGAAGAGTGTATGGCTGGTCTTGTGATTGGTCTAAGCAGAGGGATAGTCATGGGGCTTATGGGCTAGGAGGACCAAGAAGAGACATGACAACCATGAATTGTTGATACTCTTCAATTTTACCTGTTTGAAGCACCTGAAGTATGGCACTGAAATGAAAAGAAATGAAAGTCTCTTATGGTCATGATGGATGTTTCTGGGGCAGAGGGGGGATTTTGGCAGTCACAGCCAGGGTACGAGGGATTAACGTGATCTCTGACACACCTCTCCTCCTCTGATTGTGTGAAGCTCTTTACGTTGGCCTCTCCGAGAGGTTGCAGACCCAAAACCAGCGATGATGCAACGTTTCAGTAACGGCTTTAAATTGTCTTTGTAGGCGTGTCCTTTCGGTGTCTCCGAGGCGCTGTCCTCATCACGGAGGAGAGCCCCCGTAACCTGCGTGCTGTGACAACGATTCCCGGACAGCAGGTGTTGGAGAAAATCAATAAGCATTTGTAGTGTTTTACTGATGATTTAGTGGTAAGATCCAGGTTGGTTGTTAGAACGCCAAAATCTGAAATCCAATTTGCTTTCTTTGTGCTATTACTGTGGCATCCTCTTCAAAATTCATTCTTTTAGTGTGACCTGGAAGCTGCAATCGCCGAGGTGCACAGGACAGAGGGCGCGTGTTACAGCAAATTGTTCATCTATGAAATGGCCTGTTTTCCTGTGAACCTTTAGACCCCAGATGTGACAGCAGGAAGATCCAGTTCTTTTGTGTCTTCCTGTCCTTTATGCAGACAGGAGTCAGGACGAGGGTCACATGAACGCACAAAGCGCATATTCCCACATGACCAAAGGGTCGGCAGATGCGAAGCACTACAGATGGCCTGGTCCGCGCACGTTCAGAGTCTGGGTGCAAGCACACCGACACACACTCACACACACACACAATCACACACACCGGTGAAGCTGGAAGACCTTGCATTGTTCATCTGTATTCCTGCGGCTACCACACACGCAGGCGCAGATTCCTTCTGCGGGACCTCATACTGTTCATTTGTATTCGTGTGAAGGTTGCGGCCCGGCGCGGCCCGGCCCGGCCCGGCCCGGCGTGGTGGGAGGTCACCTTCTGCTTCTCCACGCCGCCAGCGGCCTGCGCTTCTCCAAACAAGCACACTCCACGCGTCCGCAAGGTGCCACGACTCAGCTCATCTCCTGTAGAGATGAAATCACTCCACAGAGTGTGTGAGCCATTTCTCTCTTCGTGCTCTATATGGGCCCCTTGAAAAACCAGATCCTTTTTCTGCACCTTTGATAATTGTCCTGACGCTATAATCGCGTCTTAACAAAGGACAGCAGAATGATGGACTGTTAACATAAAGAGTGTTGCCTTCTCTGCTGATCACATACTCCTTTGTGTGTGTGTGTGTGTGTGTGTGTTGTGGGGGTGGCATTGCTTTATTCTTCAATTTATGTGAATCCCAAATCTTCATTTCTCCTCTATTCTTTCACACTCTCACCTGCTCCTTTTTGTGGTGATAATTGCACAAAGCGGCTCTGTGCAGAGCTCGCACGGATGAAGAGGGGTAGATTTGGATATAATGACTCACTGAGCTGCACAGGGAAACCGACGTCAGTGTGCATGCACCCAACAAACCATGCAGCCCTGCTCCCAGCCGTGCCCCCAGCCCCGCCCCCAGCCCCGCCCCCAGCCGTGCCTTGTGGGCATGTTCACATATGTTCAGGTCGGCTGGTGACATCTGTGTGGAGGCTTGTGTAAAGAGCTGTATGGAAATTATATATCATGAGCTCATGAGCATATATGGAAATACATATGGAAATACATGTCATGAACATATAATATGGACACCCTCACATTGGACACAAAGGTACTCTGCCTTTCTGAGACAGCACACTCAAAGAGGGTAACATCTGAGTTTTAGTGTTAACATACCATGCCTGTCAGCCAAATAAAATGTATATGAAATACATTCCCTGGAAGTTCAAATTGTACAACAGACCCCAAACATTTTTTTGCAGGATTTTACAGTTTTAAGTCCATGTCAGTAGAAGGAATAGCAAATTAATTTAAATCCCTAAAATGTGTGTGGAACAACACAGAGGGAGTTGCATCTAGTATGCGGGAGAGTCGAGGTTATCTGGTAGTTTAGGCCACAGTGTGTCCGGTGCAGAGGCGAGAGAGCCCGTTTGCATAAAACATGTTGAGAGGCAGCAACAGTGCCAGAATGAATTCATATCCCAGCAAGCTGGAACTCACAGCTCTGCATAACATAATCCGGCACATTTCAAGGTTACTAAATGTGTGGCTAACAAATTTATTCAGTCCCCTAAGAGAACAGCTTAGAATGCAAAATGAACATTAGTCAGAGTGAGGGAGGATAGTTATAGTCTCTTATGCCTGAATGCTGCAAATTTATTGCATGATGTGAAGCACAGTGACCACATACAGGGCCAGAAACACGGGACTCTGCACTCGATGAAGAGATCTCAGACATCAGGCCTCTTACGATTCAGGAAGAAGAAACAAGCCAACAGCCTCCATTAAACGTACATATAACTCCACTGGAGGCCTTTTAGGAAACATATACAGTGATGAGCCACACACGGAGACATGTGACCAGTATCCAAACAGTGACATATAGCAGCAGGGACCTTTCGGTCCAGACCAGGAATGATTTTAAAGTGACTGTTTGGAAATGTATTTTTCTAACACCTCCCGAAATAAGTAGGCACACTCATTAAATAACTGCATTGCAAGCATAAAGATCAAGACCCTATTAAAGTTTACACTTGGGCTGGCAGACTAATGGCACTCACTGGAAAGTGGAGCTGAGAATAGCTCACGCAGCACAGCGCTGGTGTTTCTGGACTCCTCTCCCTCTCCACTAATATCGCCCAGCAGTATCACCGTGAGCCAGGAGCAAAAGTCACGCCAAGGCTTAAAACACTGGAGTGGAAATACTGTGTGGAACGGTTCTGGAGAATCACGGCCCAGCCACTACACCGAGGACGGTACCGTAACGGGAGACGTCTACCATCACACAGCAGAAGCAATCCCACCCTTACGACTGCACGGTTCAGTGGCAGGAAAGATTGTTGGTAATGTCACAAAGGTACAGACAAACTCCAGCATAACCTCACGATGCGTTTGGCCTAATGTGGGATCAACATACTGCTGGATTATTTAAGGAAAGGTGCACAGAAGCTGCCCATGTGTGTCTGAGGGGAAACACATCACAACATGTATGGGCTAATTACAGTGGGCCAACCGCTTGTGTCTCACAAAATAAAATTGGTGGACCTTGTAATACTTTTTTTCCCACCTCTGTCTGAATTTGTCTGTCAATGATCATTTTTAAATGAGAGAGATGTTAAAATGATTGAAAACGTATATATTACTTATTCATGAATAAGAGTTATTACAACAGAAAGATGCATATAGGTGTAATGATTTTCACATTTCTCTTTGGGGGCCAGCAGTAGTCTGTCAACATGGAGGGACTGTACTGGTGCTGCTTTTCTATATTTGTGACGCTGGGTGCGAGGCGAAGGACGAGACACAGATCCTTGCTTTAGCAAACGTCACGTTTATTGACTATAACTATTGCGCAATACAGCGCACGTAAAACAGACACTCACACTGAAACGTGTAGACTTTAGACAACGACGAGCACAAGACACTGCGCGAACGCACATTAAATAGACAGACCACATCAACCCCACGTGATGACGAGACGAGCCACAGGTGAGACGGATAATGACAAGACGCACCCGAACCCACGGAGCTACACTGACGCAGACGAATAGACGCAGACCACGTTAACACACGCCCCAAAGGAAGGGTTCGGGGACCGTAACGTGACAGACGCCCCCACCAAGGGCACTACCCGTCCCAGTCCTGCGTCTGGGAGATGACCGCCCTCGGTGGAGAGTCCGCCACGAACAGCCTAGAACACCCTCCCTGGGAAGACCGGGGAAAACACGTTAGACACATTTAACGGGACGAACACAAACACACAAACAGGAACACTTACACACAGAGGAACAAACGGGAAAAAGGGGTTCGGTACACATACGGGCAGACTCACGAACACTGGGACAGACACACACGACACAGGCGCCAGGCTGCGTGCCAGGAGGAGGGCGATTAGAGGAGAGAGATCGGGAACTACTGGAGCTGCAGACGCTGCGGTAGGCGATGCTCCTCCTGCCCTTGCTGCAAACCCTCCAGGTGCAGCGCGGCTGGCCGACGCGCCAGGTGCAGCGCGGTTGGCCGACGCGCCAGGTGCAGCGCGGCTGGCCGACGCGCCAGGTGCAGCGCGGTTGGCCGACGCGCCAGGTGCAGCGCGGTTGGCCGACGCGCCAGGTGCAGCGCGGTTGGCCGACGCGCCAGGTGCAGCGCGGTTGGCCGACGCGCCAGGTGCAGCGCGGTTGGCCGACGCGCCAGGTGCAGCGCGACTGGTCTCTCCCCTCGGTGGACCGTAGGGCATCCCTCCTTCTCCTCTCGACCGCCCCTTGGAGCCGGCAGTGGGGTCTTCTCCCTCTGTCTCCATCGCCTCACTGCCCCGGCTCCAGCTCATGGGCTGCTCCGGGCTACCACCCCGCGAGTAGTCCATCTCTTCTCCCTCGGAGCGATCGGAGGATGGGCCCGCCTCAGGAGTCCACCTCCCCTTTACCGTCCTGGCAGACTGCTCCGAGGGGGGAGGGCTCTCCTCCTCGTCCTCAGTGTAGGACCCCTCGTCATCTTCCTCCTCTCCGCCGTAGTCAGCGGAGAGTGCGGAGCACACCGACGGAGGGTACTCCTCTTCATCCTCCTCTCTCCCACCGTAATCTATGGTGGGCACGGAGCACACCGACGGAGGGTAGTCCTCTACATCCTCTTCTCCCCCACCATAGTCTATGGTGGAGGCGGAGCATACGGATGGAGGGTAGGCATCTTCTCCCTCACCGTAGTATATGGTGGGGGCGGAACAAACCGAGGGAGCCTGGACTTCCTCTTCGCCTTCCTCTTCCTCCTCCTCGCCCTCCGAGCCCTCATCGGCGAACTCGCCCTCTGGGGTCTTCTCGGTGGCGTAGAGCTCCACTGAGCCCACCCGTATCGGCGAGAGTTCCCTGGTGGGAGGGAGGTGTCGCTCCCTCCACATCCACACCGCAGACTGGCGGAACATCTCTGCCCTTTCGGGATCCACGGTCTCCCTTGCCGCACACAGCATGTACGCGCACACTGGGTCTGACTTCAACTGCTCGGGAGTCGGCGTGGTGGTGTTGCGCGGGTCGGAAGAAGAGGCATGGCGTCGCTTGCTAGGGCGCTGGCCCCTCTTTGGCCGGGTGGCGTAGCCTGGCATGCTTAGGGTGTCTCTTGTCGGCTCGTCGTTCTGTGACGCTGGGTGCGAGGCGAAGGACGAGACACAGATCCTTGCTTTAGCAAACGTCACGTTTATTGACTATAACTATTGCGCAATACAGCGCACGTAAAACAGACACTCACACTGAAACGTGTAGACTTTAGACAACGACGAGCACAAGACACTGCGCGAACGCACATTAAATAGACAGACCACATCAACCCCACGTGATGACGAGACGAGCCACAGGTGAGACGGATAATGACAAGACGCACCCGAACCCACGGAGCTACACTGACGCAGACGAATAGACGCAGACCACGTTAACACACGCCCCAAAGGAAGGGTTCGGGGACCGTAACGTGACATATTATATATCATCATAAGTGAATACACAGTAACAAAGTGTTTTAGGAATTATATATTTGGAAACATATTTGGATTCAGAATGCAAAAATGCAAAAAAAAAAAAAAAAAAGAAAAATATATTTTTTTGTGGGACAAAATCTTTGTTAACTGGAAAAAAGGTTCAGTAGAAATAGGTAAACATAGCAAAAAAATAAAAATAAATAAAATTAAAAACATTTTGTGCTCCTTATGCTGATATTGCTTTAATTCATCTTAATCCCAAGTTTAGTTGGTTGATGTTTGCGCCAGAACACACACTGTTATATATACCACTTACTGAATTTGCACATTGTTGGATACCTTGTTACCTGCTGGTGCTTTCACTCCGCTGGAAGGATTAGATATAATATAAATATAAAAATATAAAAGGCCTTTCTTGTCCTAGACTAGCTGCATGTCCACACTAGGCATATGTGTGAACCACTATGGCTAGGAGCACCCACCATCTTGGGGGGGGGGCTCCAGGAAGCATGAGCAGAACATGAAGGTGTCAAAAAAGCAAAGAGATACATCACAGAACATAAGCCCATACGCAGGAAATGGGTCAGAACCGGATGATACGGTTGACGGCTAAGAATGATACTTAAGGCAAAAGAGCTCAAATATTTATGAGATTTTATCAAGGAATTCAAACAGACAGTTTATGTAGGTTAAGGCACGAGTGCTTGGAGCAGTGTAGATTAGTGGAGCTGGGTCAGAGCGGGTGAGCAGAGCCATGACACCAGGCCTGTCCTGACATCCTGGATCCAGCACAAACATCTGGGTCTCGGTGTCTCCTGGTCGGCATTACAGCTTTAGTGCAGCTCTCCAGGGCCATGAAGGCCTGTTTGTCCATACGTGTGCATTGTCTGTTGTCCAGTCCACGAAGGGACAGTCCTGCACGCCCAGGGAGCACTTTCATGTGACATTAATGGGTCACAGTGAATGAACAGCATTGTACTGCAGCGACAGTGCGCATGCATGTGAGTGTGTGTGTGAGTGTGTGTGTATGTGTTGTGCGTGTGCATATGCATGTGTTGTGTGCCCATGTGCACGCGTGTGTGTGTGTCCGCGTGTGTGTGTAAAGGAGATACAGAGAGGCTGAGAGTGACTATATCAGTATCAGTAACACCCCCCCCCCCCCCCCCCCCCCCCCCCAACAACAGGCTCAGTCTTTGCTGCGGCTGGTAGGCTGAATCCCAGCCTGACAGGCAGGCCACACCTCACACCAGCCCTCAAGGCAGGGGGGGATGTGCGAACTAGACGTGAAGTCAGGAACAAATGTCATTGCTCTATATGTTTCGACTTAATTCTGCTCAAAGTGGACTGCAGAGTCTCAGTCTCTCTCTCTCTCTCTCTCTCTCTCTCTCTCTCTCTCTGAGTCTGTTATTATAATTGCAGGTTGGATAAGTCCAAACGAAGCGTTCTGGCATGCCTGTGAAACCTGGAGCTACTTGCATGCAAATGGCAACCATGAAACCCACGAAGACCAACTGAGCTGCAGCTCGCCTGGCAGTCTGGAGGTGTTAAATCCTTCTCTCATACACCACCTTCAAATCTACGTGTGCAAATGTGTGTCTGAGTGTGTGTGTGTGCGGGTGTGCAGACGAGAGCGTGTGCACGCTCCTGTTTTAATGATGAGGACACTTATATAACCCTCTTAGAATTCCACACTGTAGTTGGAGTGATGCAGCAAGTTTTTCACTTCCCCCTGAGAGCTGCCTTTATCTAAGCACAAGATCTTTTGCACCTGTTTGAATACGGGTCTTATTTGAATGTTACACTGAGTTTGACATGTATATTACACGTCTGAGGTGAGGTCTGATTATGAGATTGCTTGGGAATGCAGGATCATATGTCTTCCAAAGAAATTAACTTCACCAAAGTGGTTTATAAAAACGAAATACAGCAAGAGTGACAGAGACACCGCATCTGTAAGGTTGATTGGTTGATTTTACAATATAGATTATGAACGGCGTGGCGTCTATAGCGAACATTAACTAATTGGCAACCTAAATAAACAAATTAATTAATAAATAAAAACGCTTTTCCTTTTGCGCTATGAACTCCAGCCAGGGTTATACAGATCAATTATTTGTATCAGGAGGCTCACCCGAGGCAAAAACCCAGTGTTAGATTAGCGAATATATAAGGGACTTTCTAATATGCGCTTGGTAGTCGATTGAGGGACGGAAGGCTGAGGACGTTGACAGTATGTTAAAAAAAAATTAAAAATTGGAGATGAGATTTTGTCTGCAGGAGGCCGATACATCTTCGATGCTCGCCACCTGCGGACGGCGCGTGGCCGTGAGAGGTAGAGCGGGGGCGCGCATCCTCCTGCCCTTTAACGACGGGGGTAACGCGCCGTGAGCTATTAAACATCAGGTCATTATAACACACAAACACAAGCACATGGGTCATCCCGTCCCGTCTGCTGTGCCCACACTGTAATTGTACTTACTGGACCTTCCGAGCGCAAGGTTACTGCCTGAACTTTAGAAACTCTTATGATAGGAGCGTGTTGTGGAGGGAGAAGCACTCGGAGGGTCAGAGGAACCGAGAGAGATGAAACCCGTCCTGGCCAAGTAGACAGGAGGAAATTAAACTCATTCTCACATCCGCAACAGCTGCAATCGCGCCGGATTCGCCGTTTTACAACATGCAGCAGAGTTAATGAGAGCGAACTCACCGATAACGGCCAGCTGGACCAGATACAGCCCGACAAGGTCCATTCTGCTCGGAACCATCCGTCCGACAGGGGAAAAACCTGAGCGAGTTTAAGACTTCAGCGACCGCCCGTCTCCACTGGTATCAAAGTTGTACAAATCGGATGTATAGATGTTCAGCGCAGCGTTACGAGCACCAAACCGGTACCGATCCAAACCATGCGGCGCTCGCAGACAGAATCCTGAGTCATCTTTTTCTTTAGCGAACCTGGAGCTGAATTAGGGCAAATAGTTGCGCAAAAAAAAATTCTGAATGTGAGTGATGGGACGAGAGTGGCTCTCAGATGTACGAGATGAAATGCTACATTAGAAAAGAAAAAGCGCCTGTTAGGACACAAGACACCCAGAGCCCAAACGCGCCTGTTAGATCCGTGCGAGTGAATGTCAGGTGTTGGTCTGCGTGGATCTGCTCGGTGTGTGTGAGCGCACCGGGGTTCAGTGGCGACACCAGCACCAGCACCAGCTCCGGGCTCCGGGCTCCAGCTCGTCTGACGGCACCAAGGACGCGTGTGGGCGGAGGGATCCCGGACGAAACCAGAACGTGTTCATTATTAGGACAACGGAAAGATTATCGTTAGAAATCATATAATACAATCATATCTGAAGCAGTCTCTAAAGATGAGGAATCCGATGACTTGGCGGAATGTCGCCTACTTGCAAACACGCATTTGAGTCGCAGTGTATTTATTTAATTCTGACTTATTTACTTTGTGGGTTTTGAGTCCCTGTTGTCAGTGCAGCGTGGACCACATACATGTGGCGTGTTTAGGGAATACACGTGGAACACTTTGGGTGGTGTAGATGGTTTGGGGTATTTTATCTGGTTAAAAACAAAAGGCCCATTGATTCAATTCATTTTAAAGTGTCCCAGTTATCTGTAATCTTTTCACATATTCCACACACCTTTGCAGATGTTACAGTTTCCTAGGAGTTACGGCTACTATAAAGCGCTATGGTTCGATTTTGTCATAACAGTAAAACAGCGCACATAATTTTGATAGACATTTATAACGTCTTTACAGCGACTCTTTTCTTTAACACTATACTTCACAGACTGGTGCTTCAAATGAGTCATCTTAAACAGAATAATTCATTATAATCCAGAGCTCGGAAACAGAGCTCTGCGCTCCTTAACATGACTGTAAATAAAATGAATGACATTCTCATTACATTTGGCAAACCTCTAAAATGCCCCAGAACCATATTTGTATGCTTGGTGTTCATCTACAGACGAGATGACAAACATTGAAGCAGAGAGAAGGTTGTGAACACAAACAGTATCTGTTTATCACTCTTCTAATAAATGAGCAGTGAAGACTACAGGCAACAGAAATCTGCAGTTTGAGAAAAAAAATAAACCGTGTGTGTGTGTGTGTGTGTGTGTGTGTGTGTGTGTGTGTGTGGGGGGGGGGGGGGGGGGGGGGGGGGGATTGTTAACCTCTATTGCATCAGAGAATCATCAGAGAATGTACTTTAGTTTAGTTTAGTTTAGTTATTGTACAGACACAAACATCAAAACAAATGTTTAGGAATATACTGTATATTTCCAACTGAATGCTAAAATGATTCACTGTGGTGTCTTAATGAGTATAGGTAGACAGCTATTAGATAATAGTTTGTAATTAATAAACAACGCTTCAGACATGGTTATACTCCATTTGTTATGACTCTAATTAATGTGGAAATTTCATTAACATTTGATCTCCTCATGGGTTTTTTGTATTCTCATGGGTTTTCTGTGTCCACATTGAAAATCTGGCATGCTGTATATTTTAGTAGTCTTTATAATTTAGTCAGCAATGCTCAGTTGTATCCTCTCTCTCTCTCTCTCTCTCTCTCACATACACACACACACACACACACACACACACACACACACACACACACACACACACACACACAAACACTATCTCACACCTCTCTCTCTCTTTCACAAACACACACCTATCTCACCCCTCTCTCTCTCTCTCTCTCACCCTCTGTCTGTCTGTCCGTCAACAGATGGATGGTACTGTGCATCTTGCCATGGTTTTTCAGCTTGTGGGAGAGGGGTGTGCCAAACTTCTGCTGGCCCGACTTCGCTCAATAACACTCTCACTGTCTGCCATATCAGCAGCATTAACATTACAGAGTGATTCTTACCTAACAGCCCACAGCACAAAATGATGTGGCAGAAAGGGGAATGATAGGGAGATGAGAAAATGTAATAGTTATTATTTACATGCACAAACACACACGCACGCTCGCTCACACGCACGCTCGCACACACACAGTTATACTCTTCCTTAAAAGACCACATTTGGAAATTGTACAGTATCTTCCGGAACTTTTGTTGTGATGTTCGTGTCAGCAAAACAACTAATTCTCATTCAAATCTCTAATAGAGAAAAACACATGCAAGAGGGACTAACACAAGGGGAGATGCTTCATGGATGTGAAGAAGGCCTGGTTATTAACAGAATACAGAATGGTGTTCACTATGGTGTATGAGAGAGGGAGAGAGAGAGAGAGAGAGAGAGAGAGAGAGAGAGAGAGAGAGAGAGAGAGAGAGAGAGGTGAGGTAGTGTGTGTGTGTGTGTGTATGAGAGAGGGAGAGAGAGAGAGAGAGAGAGAGAGAGAGAGAGAGAGAGAGAGAGAGAGAGAGAGAGAGAGAGAGGGGTGAGGTAGTGTGTGTGTGTGTGTGTGTGTATGAGAGAGGGAGAGAGAGAGAGAGAGGTGAGGTAGTGTCTGTGTGTGTGTACGAGAGAGGGAGAGAGAGTCGGGTTCATCTATATAGGTGCTAGGTTGTAAAATGAGGTCGCTCATCATAATGAAGTTAGTGATGCTCGTGCTCCACAGACATAAGAGAGAAAGACTATTTCTGTCCCTCAGTCAAAACACTTATTCTTCCTCTCATCTATCTTCATCTTTCGCTTTAGCATCTCTCTCTCCCCCCCTCTTTTTCTCTCTCTCTCTCTCTCTCGCTCCCTGCCAATGTATCTGCTGCTGTGAAGTGCAAGGTTATCTCAGCAATGTGAAAGCGTACATTGCACACATTGTACACGATCCCATCAAACTAGCTCCTTTCTTTCAGGGCTGATCTGCATTGCTTTTTCAGGTGCCCTGTAAACGTAGCCTCATACCGCGTGTCCTCTCTTCGCCTTACCTTCTTAGACGGTGTTCTGCTCTTCTGCCCAGCCCAACAGAAGATATAGAGGGAACAGGTACCAGTCTAGTCTGTCCTGAGCTCGTCGGGGTCTGCGTCCGGGGTTCAGTAGGAAAGGCTTCATCTCTCTGCCGAGTGTCAGTGTGGTCAGTTACAGTTTGGCAATGTGCACACGTCAGTAAACAGGGCAGACAGGACAGAGATGACAGTTTGGTGTCTGTTCATGTATTGCTTATTCTTATTTCTGTAAGTATATTTATTTCTGTAAGTGTCGGTGTCGTTGCACAAGAAACTGTTTTATACACCAGAGGTATTTAAACTTCACTGTCAATAGCTTTATTCAAAACAAATATTATGCAAATTCTGCACTGCAACCTGATACTTGACAAGATTAGAAGTCTTTCCAACGTCACTCATACTGGCTTAACAAAATAACTTTTTCAAATGTCCTACTGTTGTCTTAAGTCAAATTTGAAATGCAACAGCATGTAAGTTCCACAAACAGTACAAACAGCATTATAAGTTCTACAGACAATGCAACAGAATTATAAGCATTAAAAAATTGTGACAAGTTAGAACAAAAATAGTTTAACCAGCATAAGAGGATGAGCAGAGATGAAACCTAAAGGCAGTTTGGTACAGTCTAATCCCAGGGCTGGTCTTCTGCCTTCGAACCAGTCCTACCTAAATGAATGATCTCAACATCACATCTCCTGCAGATCTGAATGAGAAAGATCTCCTCACACTTCCCTGTCATCAGCTCTTCGATATCAGGAAGACGTCTCTTACACTTCTCTTCCTCATTAGGGAACAAGATGTCTGCAATCTATTCCGCAAACAAGCAGCAGGAAGTCAATGAGACCTGGCCGTGTCTGCGCTGCTGCACGTAAACAGTGTCCCACACGTCTAACTCCAGTGTTTACACACACGTTTAGTCAGTTATTATTTGCAGTGCACTGCCTCTGACTGCTTCAAGCATTATGTTATTGCTTCAGTTCAAATAGAGGGCAAAACAAACTGTTTTAATAATCGCAGGACAGGTGGACGTTAATCTACATAAACGAACACCCGGACCTATTTTAGGTAAAATTTCCTTGCCTGGAACTTTTCAGGTTTCTTCCAGTTTCCGCAGAACATATCACTCAAGGACCATAAATATGCACCTTTGTTTCATCTTACAACAGCCTTCTGTGGACTTTACTTGGGCATTCAATGCCATTATCCCTATAACACTACAGAACAAGTGAACAGAGCTCTCCGTGTACAACTCCATCTACATGTATCTGATATGGTGTAGTGAGTCAGGACATGCTCAGATCAGAGCTTGCTTTCAGAACCCACCTACAGGCCCGGCCCAGGAGGCCTTCTTTGAGGGAGTAGAACTTGCTGGGGGGGGAGTTGAGCCAATGTGGGCTTTCTTGCCACCATTTCGACCTATTATCTGCTATATCTGCTGCAGTGGAAAGTTCTCATTTCAAGGAATTCCGCCAGAAGGTATGAGAAAAACACAGAAAGGTAGTGGGAGAGTCTGTGAGCAATTTACCACACCATTTTCTCTGCAGATGGCTCTGCGATCTCCCTGTGTGCTGCGTTTTTTATGCAGGCACTGATGATCAGGGTTACCAGTGATTTCCAGCTGGGAGTGGTTGGACCTCACTGTTTGCCAATACAGTGCTGTCAAATGTGCTGAAATGGCATCAGACATACAGTAGCACTCCAGCACAAACCAACAAGAGGCCTGGTGTCACACCCTGAAGTAACTTCATTCTTATGACAATCCCTTAGTCAGAAATCTCTCATCTGCAGATGATACAACCATTATAGGTTCAGATCTAGCAATTAACTATGGTGTGTCACTCAAGTCATAATGAGTCCAAGGATGCACAACTGCCCCTGCTGGGGTAGTAAGAATGGGGTAACTCATCTCCTGGTTATATGCATAGCTGCAGGCCAGTTGTGGGTCTGAGAGCCCATATACACAGAACTGGGCTCTCCGCACTCTCATGACAGATGTTGTGTGAGCTGCAGTTTGAAGAGATGCATTAGCTGGCTTCATGATTCCTCTAAGGAAATTGATGTCAGCTTTCACCATCCCAAGCTTGTTTGCATTGTACAACAGGGGAGTTTCGGGCACTGACAATGGCCAACACTAGCAAGATAATTGGGCAAAGCCAAACCGCTCTCATCCTGGTTTGAAGGGAGCAATTTAGAGTTAAACACCAAGAAAACTGTAAAAGTATAAAACACACATTCCCCACTGCTGTTTCACAAAAACAATAAAATCTCACAAAAATCACAACTGTTACATAAACCACAAACGTCACAAAAATCACAGCTATCCCCAGAAAAGCTGAACAGTATGATCTCTATGGCATGTTTCATAGGACATCCTGTTATTGTCCCACCATGTGGTTTTAAAAAAGTATCATTCCATGGTCTAATGTCAGGGGGTCGGGCCCTGCGTCTGACCTGTACAAGACCAAACTTCAGCATGCCAGGTTTGCTGAAAAGGTCACACGCTGTGACCTCCCGCTCTCTGCCTATTCACAATACCAAATGAGTTCCCAGGGTACATCCCTCGTGCCCAATACACCTCTGACAAATGTTTCATATCTATTCATGCACAACCCAGCAGTCCAAATGTGACAGTACTGTTGAGATGTTGCGAGGTCTGTAATTTAGTAAAGGTTTAACTGATGAACTGACCATCAGGTCTAGTATGCAGTATGTAGTATGCAGTATGCTCTGTGAATTGTACATTTACTATATTCTCTCCTAAATTGCAGCTAATTTAATGCAGCCTGTTGTTATTTTGCTCACCTCATTGTGCTGCTGTGTTTTTGTACATAAACTTACACTCATGTCATATTCTACGTGTATCACATACACTTACATAAACTTACACTCATGTCATATTCTACGTGTATCACATACACTTACATAAACTTACACTCATGTCATATTCTACGTGTATCACATACACTTACATAAACTTACACTCATGTCATATTCTACGTGTATCACATACACTTACTGAAATACAGAGTAATCTTCAGTACCCAAAAACACACACACACACACGCACACACGCACAAACATGCACACACACACATGCACACACAATACCTGACAATGTACTCTAAACCTCTCAATTATGTTTACATTCAGTGAACATCAATACAAAATGTTCTTCAGTGTCTTATTAAAATTGTGCTGCCACCAAAGACTTTGAGGTTCAGAGAATTAATTTGTTTTGCTCTGAAATTACAAAGACGCACTAAAGATAAGGGATTAGCTGACCAATAATCAGATAAGTAATCTGATAACAAGATATAAACAACAGTAATAATTGAGTGAAGTAAATAAGTCTCTGGTAGAACAGGTCTCCCGTTGTCTACAGTCAAGCTTGGTTGGCACCACACCTTCTTAATTTATTAACTTGACAGACAATTAAAATATAATAATAGGATTCATTTTCAATTAAATGATAATACTCTTCTGTTTAAATTATTATTGCTGTCACTGCTCTAATGGAGAGCTATTACTGAGTCAACCTGGCTGCGTATGAGATGGGATGTGCCAAGTAAAGCTAACATACAGGAAAAGCATCTCATCATTTAACTCTATGCACCAGCTTTGTAAGATGTTACATTTTATCATTATATTAATATCATTATACTGACAGATATGTTATCTGGGCTGTATCTAAGATGTAAGGCAGAGCGGAGGTCAGTGTGTGGGGACCAGCGTGCAGGACTGTTTATCTACCATTTCGGAAGGTGGCATCTCATGATTTAATGTGAGACTAAGTGTGTGTAGAAGAGGATTTGGCCGTCCGATTCATTGTGAGGACACGGCTACAGGCAAACACACACGTACCCTTGAAACGTGGGGACTTTTTTCTCTCTCTTTCCACTTTTTCTCTTAAGAATCACACATATAATCTGAAGCCTACAGTTGTGATGGTACCACTTACTTTTCCAATTTGAGTATGAGCACTGGGATTGCATGATAATTTGTCAGTCTTGTCTGCTCACAGGAAAATCCCAACTGCAATCACTAAGCAGTTCAAGTAATGTAATTAATTCCAGGACGTATGGAGAGTGTGCCTTCTCAATATTAGTCTCATTTGTTAAACCAAACCTTACTGGAACTGAATAATTATGGTCATTATTTTGTTGTGTTGAATCCCAAATCACCCATCCAACGTCTTCACATGCAGTCTTGTGGAAAACCATCCCGAAACTAATTTTTCTGCGCAAATTCCAAGCTGAAGTTGTGAGGAGCCAGAGGAACGGCTCAGCGGGTGATGTGTGAAGTAGAGGGTGTGGAAATCGAAGAAGAAACCACTGTAGCGCATGATTTTCTGAAGCTGGAAGCTCGACCAATAGATTATCAGTTATAGAAGAACTGAAGGGGAAAAACCAACTTCGTTGAAGGATTTTCTTGATATCCGCGATGTTTTACTCTTCTCCTGAATGAAAATGCACAAGGTTTCACTCTTCAGTCAATGTCAGGCTGAACCGTTGGAGTGAAACAAGAACAGAAGCATGTGGCATTCAGAACCTTTTCTAAAACAACTGTGTTCGGCTGACATATGTTTCCTCGTGAAAATAAAAACTAACCCTAACTGTCATGATGTTCAGATAAAATCACAAGCTGTAGCCACATGCCGCAATTCTTCACATATCTCTCATGAAAGGTCTAACCTAGCCACACTAGCGTTAGCCGCTTCTGGTGTTAGCTATTCATTGTTTCTTTCATACTCCTCTACAAAGATGTAGATCACACTGTATGCTGTACACCATGTACCCATTACTGATGTATCCAATAACAGCATTGCTATCACAAAACCTCTGTAGGTGGCACATCTCTAAAGTTGTACTTGAAAACACATTTGTACAGTGTAAACAGAAAAGGACATGACGCTATTCCCCGTGGAGCTCCAGTGATACTCGCCACCTGGTCCCACGCACAGCTCTGCAAATGCACACACCACATGATGAATGTCAAGTGTGGAGAGATCCAGGTAATAATGGTGGATCCCCCATACATCTCCCCTATCTTCTCACAGATGTGAATGGGCCCTTTGCAGCAAGTTCATTTTCTGGAACTTCTAATCTTGGTTTGGCTAGAACGAGCTTCCCCAGGGTCTTCATCACGTCTACAGACATTAAGGACCGTTGGCGAATGTAAGTAAGTTGTTGAGCGGAGAACAGGCCAATCAGAACCCCCTCTCTCTCCTTCCCACTCGCGATTAGAGAAAAAAAAGGTCTGTCGCCTGTGTGCGCGTTTGTGTGGGTCACTCGTTCTGAATTCCGGGAGATTATATGTGACTCGCGGGTATCAGGGAGACACTACCGAAATGCGGGAGACTCCCGCTGCTTCCGGGAGACTTGGGATGTCTGCGATCTAAATAGTCCTGTTCAGAACGGCTGCTTGAGGTGCCTGTGCCTTTAAATGATAATGAGCCCCAGCTCAACCCCTCCCCCCACTCTTCTGTGACATGTACCTATGCGAGTATGGCTTCATGGTACCATGGCAACTGTTGAGTGTGAACCCTGAGAGAAACGAGGTAGCTGGAGAAATCACAGTGCTAGTTACGTGTGTTTGAACCAGAGCCAGACCCTGAGCATGAAAGGCTACTAACCAAGGTCAAGAATCACGGATACAGCAGGGTGTTTACGACTGGTTACTTACTAATTTTACGTCACTTCAGTAATTCTTTTTGTATGCTGGCTAAAGGCATATAGCCGTGCAGGCTATGGAGCTTAAGGCCAAGAGACTTAAGTGTGCATATAGGGTTTTTAAGTCCTAGGAACTTAAGTGTGCATATAGGGTTTTTAAGTACTAGGGATTTAAGTGTGTATATAGGGTTTTTACGTACTAGGGACTTAAGTATGCATATAGATTTTTTAAGTACTGGTTATGAAAATTTGATTTTTTCTAGCAACAAGTAAATGCAAGTAATGTAAACATCATTAAGCTATTCCTATTACACCAGTAAAACCCAAACTCAAACATTAAATATAACAGCCAGCAATGTTTGAATACCTGTCAATGGGCCAAGCAGGGGATGCCTGCCAACTCCTAACTCATAGTAATGTATGTTTATCAGTTATTGCAGTGTTTATTATGTACTTGTTAACATTAGCAATGTTATTGTGTCTTTACATTTGATGACCTATCCCCTTATTAATAACAAAACATGTTTTTTTCACTTGAATATAATATATTTTTCACTTGCATATAAAATACGTGAAGAATAATCTTCTCTTTCATCTGTGCCAGCTCATGTCTTGGTTATATTCTGTACTCATGTTCTGTATTCTGTCTGTGTTCTGCATTGTATGTCCAATAATGTCTTTTATGTACTTGTTATTGTAAGTGTCTTTGGGTTCTGAAAAGCACTATGCAAATACAATGTATTATTATTGTTATTATTATTATTCAGATCTCCTTACAGATGATAAACAAATAGCGTTAACAATATTTTAGATCTTTCAGCAAGCAAATGACATCCACTATATTATCTCATCTGTTAGCATTCGCTAGCACTGAACTGTCAAAAAACTGCGTACCTGTAAAAATGTACATTTGCTACAGAGCCCTCTTTTAGGAAAAAGTTTCTGTTGCACTGATCCAGGTTGGAAAAGCAGTCAGACACAGAATGACTGGCATGCAGGTGCGGTTTTTTTTTTCTAACTGTAGGTGAAATGTTGGCATCAAAAATAAACTTCATCCACTCAGCTCTGATGTCCTCTGGGGCTGGTAGAGATTAATGTAGCAATTTGTGCTGGTCTGTACAGCCAACATCAGAGCAACAAAGCTGGGCTCTATGCTTTGACATAATGCTTGCAGGTCATAATGCTCACGGGTCATAATGCTCGCGGGTCATAACGCTGGCGGGTCATAACGCTTGCGGGTCATAACGCTTGCGGGTTATAATGCTCGCGGGTCATAATGCTTGTGGGTTATAATGCTTGAGGGTCTACCACTTGCAAGAACAAAATTATGCACCTTTGCAGAAGCAGTTCTCAAGCCATGGGTGGCAATACTCAGACTGGGCTTAGTACAACCCAAATGATGCATTTTACAGGTAGGAGAGACTCATCTGAATCACGTGTCTGGATCACTTATCATAGTCACTAGATCAGATTGCTTTTTTTGATCTAGACATCTCACTAACCATGAATTTCCACAAATGACTGGTATACAACACATACATACAGCACACAGAAAAAAAACCTTCCTCTTCATAGTCAATCACCAACAAGCAACACAACAAGCAACACAAGTTTGGCGTGTTCAACAGGGACCTACACGTTTGCTTCCAGAGTGTTTCTACATGCGTGTGGTGTGTTTCCTCAGTGGTTCTGCTGTAGCATTTTGACATTTCTTGAGTTGTTTCTCTTTATTTTCACATTTACTGTTGTGTTTTCACGTGTACTCTTTTTGTGTGTGCGTGTGTGTGTGTGTGTGGGGGGGGGGGGGGGTGCTGCTGTGTTTTATGATTTGCTGTTGTGTTTTGGGTTTGCTGCAGCATTTTGTTTTGTTAAAGTATATCGAACGTCCAAGCCACCATACACGTTACCATATTTCTCACTTCCATTTTTCTCTGCTGCCAATGAATTTTACTACCAACTTGTCCTTGAATGTATACCATATAGGGAAGGACCACCTTATTTTTCACAGATAGCACTAAATAAATTAAGAGCTTTGCCCCTCAACTATCAACTCTACAAAATATTATGAATGATTTTTTTCACTATAGGCCTATTTACTAGCTTTGTGGGTTACCTCTGGGCATTTTTTTTTTATGAATATATTCATTTATCAACAGTATTCAGACAGTGTGTTCTAATTGTTTAATCCAGAGGTAGACAGACTGTCTCCATATAGGTTAATTCTCACGTAACAGTGTCTCAGTCTGTGCAAAAGTGTTGGGGGAAACTATTTATTAAGAAACTATTTCATTAAATGTTTTGTTTTCCCAAGCCACCAGTAAACTATAACATAGCTCATTCAGATATTTGGCCGTACATTTAACCCTTGTGTCAGAGTTGTGTATCCATGATACCAGCTGAAACAATTCATCATGAGCTGAAAATTTATAGCAAACCATCCATTAGTGTACTAATGATTTAAAACAAACCAAACTGCAACTCATGAAGGTTAATTTCTGAATATAAATATCTTAAAATCAACCGGTACAGAGACTAACATCTTTTCCAACAGTCTGCAAACCTCTCCAGTGCTCTGAATTTCTTTGGGTTCTGCAGAAGGTGAAGACTTAATGTTGTAAACAAACTGCTTTGCTAGACTGTCTGCCCTGTGCAGTCATTTGCCAAAATATTTCTTGGTATTTTCCAACTTAATTGAAAGTAAATTCTTAAACTTTGCATCCTTGCTATCACATGCCATATTTTTTGTGAGGTTCAGAGCCAGTTCTGTCTCTTGTGTTTTTAAGGGTGTATTCTTATTCAGCTCAGGTTAGAACATCCCCACTGATCCTCACATACTACACGTATTTCAACACAGAGCGATCAAAAACGAAACCAAGCTTTACAAAAAATAACGAAATTGCTAAATAACTAATAGGTTGATACATTTTACTCTTAACTCTCCCGTGTAAGAGCTGTCGGGTTGAGTGTTTCTCAGGCTGAGATGGGTACTGCAGTCTGAACAGGGTTTGGTGTGGACGAGCTGCTCTTCTCTGGGGGTGTTGGGGGGTGTTGGTGGGGGGGGGGGGGGTCAGTGCCAGCAGCACGCTGAGCAGCATGAGGTCAGAGGCAACTAGGACACATTCAGCTAGTGTATATTTAGAAAACAACAACAGCAACAAAAAGTTTTGGAGAACAAAACATTTTAGACACCTCCTTTTCAGAAGCAAAGCGCACACACTCACAAGACCCTGATGATGGGACAGAATTTCACACATCTGCGAGTCTATACTGCTTATGTATACTGGTTAATTATTCAGCCATCATTTTCACATTATCGGACCCAACGACGTGTTGGCTTCCTACAGTGTTGTCTCGTTCACGTTTAATAAAAACAATGGTCTTAATCTTGTGGAAGGGATCTCTCTACTGTCACCACAACACCACATGTACAAAATGTTGAAATAACACCTAGAGGACTCCAATAACACCCACAGTGTTTATTTAAAAATCAGTACTAAGGAATCTTGTAAGAGTTGTACATTTTAGACGGGGCGTTTTAATGTGCATATACACTCAAGTCCAATGTCAGTGGTGTTCTTATAACGGAGCTGCCTTCCAAGAGTCTGTCATAATGATCGTCTTACACATTTCTGCTTCAAGTCCCCAGGACAAGGGTGTTAGACTCAGGTGTTAAGGACTCGTATAGACTGAGACGTAAAGGACTAAGTGAGTTTCCACACCTCCAGGACACCTGGGGGTCAAGGACATAGCTAAGAATGAACACAGCAGGACTCGCGTCCCCCGGGACACGGGTGGACCGCATGACAGGCAAAAGGCTCAGCTCAGCAACACCAAACAAATATGTCATTTTACTAGCATGTTTGCCTCCTTTTGCACTATGGAGTAAATTCATCTTGTTTAGCAAAACAACAGTGGTCCGTTGCTATTTTTTCATTTTTCAGGTTGCAAAGTATCCTGGTGTGTCATCAACAGCGCCGAGACGGTGAGTCCATTGGCCAGCTGGACGAGCTGTCTGATTGTGCTAATTATATGCACACTCAGAATGTTACTGTCAACTCAACAGCACGACACACTCTGCACCATGTCCTGAAGAAGCAGAGAAAGAGATTGATACCTTAGGGATCATGAAGTGATAACAGATATAAAAGTGTTTAGTGTAAGTGTTTATGTAAGTGTGTATCGTTTAGTATGATACAGTATGAGATGCGGCTGTGAACAGATGTGTTTCCAAAGTACAGTTCCAGCATAAAAATACTATTCAGATCCAGACAGATGAGTGAGTCTCAATAGCTTCTGTAGACCTCAAGGTTAGTCTGCGCCAAATTAAGCCA
>NC_135225.1:2046231-2063731 GCF_052324685.1 Brachyhypopomus gauderio | reverse complement strand
TCCTGGGAGGAATTACATTGAGTGAAAGAGAATTAGTGAAAGGAGATAAGGTGAGAAACCCATTTAAACCCATAACAAGTGGTTTCACAAAGGCTAGTCTCCTCTGGGGCGAGAAACGCAGCATCACGGTATGATGTCACAGCCTCACGATTACAGCTACCAGGACATTTTCCTCTTCGTGACTCTGCTGTGAATCCTTCATATTCTCACAGTATACGAGATCTAGTCAGTCATGCCTGTTACCACAAGACATGCGCTCTGAAGTTTAAAGACACATTATGCAAAAGCAAAATAGTCTCTGAGCTGTAATTTTGTGTTGCGTACCGTGTGTGTGTGTGTGTGTTTGAGGGAGGGCTAGAGAGAAGTGGCTTGGGGGGGGGGGGGGGGGGGGGGGGGAGGGGTGCATGTAATTCCCTGTAACTCTCATAACTAGCAGCTGCTTAATGAGACCCTGCATGTGGAGTCATGACCTGAGGGGACGTTACTTCCTCGTGCTGAAGTTATGAATATTCTCCGCTATTATTTATTGTAGCTGGGCTTTTCCTGGGCTTCACTTCAGGTCCTAGACAGCAGCTGATCAGTTTTAATTGGATGAGATCCGGCGTGACTCTTTACATGTTACTGCCATATAAAGTAACTGTGCTGTAACCCAGAATACAAGGTGAGGGCTCACAGTAACACCCTGTGTCTGAGGCTACGGGCTCAAAGAACAAGAGCCAGCCTCTGATTGGACGTCCACCTCTCTGTGCCCGGAGCCCATCTCCCACCTAATGCACACTGGGTCAGCTGACAGAACCGACCAGTAACAGTCAAGCCTGGGTCGGGGTCGCCAGATGATTTTTGGTTTACTGGGCGGAGGCGCTGTGCCTTAGTCGTGGGTTTGTGGAGATTCCATCAGACGGCGGTGCTGACTCACAGGTCTGCGCATGTCGCCTCTCCGACTGCTTCTGGCGTAATGGCAGGTGTCGGCGGCCTGCGGCTGGCTCAGGTGCTAACAGCAGCTCTTCAAGCGACTCACAGAGTGCGTGGGCGCCTCATTTCACTAATGCCAGTTACTTCACTTTCAAAACAGGACATGCAGCTCACGGATCGGTGCTGATGTGGCTCTGTACCGTTAATGGTGCCGTCGTATGTTAGAATGTGTGTGTGTGTGTGTGTGTGGGAGTATGCGCTGCTTCAGGATTCCAGGGTTCCACAGACTAACACAAGGCCTGTGGGGCTCAGATGAGAAGCTTACTGAGAACGGTGGGCGTTTCGCCCTGATCAGTCCTCCATGTTCATGGTGTACTCTACATGGACAGCTTGCCCAGGTGGATGGATTGTGCTTTGTTTATGATTTAGCTTAGGCCAAAGCACAGCTCCCGCTTCAGTGAGGCTTGGCGCAGGAGCACAAGACATAAGAGGAAAAAAGGAACACAAACAGAGAATACTTTGCATAGCTTGAAAGGGTATTGACTCCAAAAGTGTGTTAAGATTCTCTCAAGTTCGGGTGTAATTACACAGTAAATGATGGGTCAGAGAGTGTGTACCACCCAGACCCGCTGCTTTAATAAAGGCATTGATGATTGTTATTGGTAAAGTGTCAGCAATGCTCCACAGAAGAGCTTTTATCTTCTCCGCTGTGACTTCTGTGCCTTTCTTTAACTCGCATTCTCTCATTAAATGTTTTCCGCTCAATTCTCTCTCTCTCTGGTCCCACATTCGTGTGTGTGTGTGTGTTAGTGCTTTAGTGTGGCATGTTCCTGCTGTGTTGAAATGCCAGCTTCTAGCCTTCAATGCACCTTTGTAAACTGTGTCTTTGTTCCGCTGATTTTTTTTTTCCCCAAGTATGAAGACATCGGTCTGAGAACAGATCCAAAATCCTTTACCAGCCCTTTCAAACGGCGACCTGCAGGGAGAGCGTGTGAGGTGAGCTTCTTCCATCTCCCTCATTTTAAGGCAACAGACTATGAATCTCAATGCGGTCTGAATGTCATTTAAATTTTAGAAAAAGTTCTTAATATCTTAAAAGTCTGTATATTTAATATGAACCATGGTTCATTATGTTAATCACTTTGATGTCAGGTGTACACAACTCCTGTGATTCTAAACTCTTTTGTAAGTGATTCTGAACCATTATGGAGCTGACGTGAACTCATCTGTAACTGATTTGATTCTGAACCACCGTGTAGCTGACTGCAGTCAGTCTTTTATCCTTGGTGTTGTCCAGAGGTTGGTCGGAGCTATTTTTGGGGGTTCCCACACTACAATGAATATTCAAGAAACACAATCAATTGCAATCAAAACTATTGTATGTATTTGTGTGTGTGTGTGTGTTGAATGTGTGAGCAATGGGGAGGGGGGTGGGTTTTTACCTGGATACAACAACTGTATTTTTCAATTGGCTGTTGGATAGCAATGTTTCTCTTGCTTCATGCCTCCTTTTCCTCTCTTCCTATACGGTAAAAAAAAAACAGCGGCCTTGGTGGGCGTGGTCAGATTTCAGGGTGGTCTAGTTCTATGCCAGCCCCTGTTTTGGCTCCACCCATGTGTGAGGCATACTCCAGACTCATGTGAAGCTGGTTTTTAGCTTGCGTCTGAACTTATGCAGAACAGAATCCAAACCAATCGGTGACATGGCTGAGGTACATTACTGTAATACTGGAATACACAGTAGACAGAGGCAGTAATGAGATTACTGTGTGGTAACCAGTGATGGCTTAGTTACCTTGAAAAAGTAATCCATGATTACTGATTACTCCTTTAAAAAGTAACTTAGTTGCATTACTGAGTACTTGATTTTAAAAGTAACTACGTTAGATTACAAGTTACATTAGTAGTTACATTCAGCAGCGACATGAGTTTTTCTAATACTCACTTTATTGGAAGTGCATTTTTAACAGTAACAATGTATCTCCTGACCTTTAAATGATGTATTTCCTGACATCACATTTGTGTTGCTGCGCGGTATTATTTGTAAATGTATTTGTAAATGTAGTAATACAAGCGAACTATTCAGTCAGACAGCTATTTGTTGTGAAACGAAATACAATTACAATTTCTAGCATTTTAAAGTAGCATACTTTAGCCAAAATTCCAGCACTTTTTAAACCTGGAACACAATACAACATTAAAATTCATCAGACGCAAAAGTATAACTGAGCCAAGAAGAAGACAAATATATATATAAATATAGCCGCAAGCGGCGATTGGCGGGTTCACACAAAAAAAGGCACAAAAGCCCAAAGGGTCTTTTAGACCAACAAGTGATATGAAGCTACTTCAGTCCAAAAAATGGACAGATAAAGTAATTTGCAAAAAATTATTCAACTGGGGCTATAAAGGCCCAAAAGATCAAAACAAAATGTCATGGCAAAATGATTCAGATCATAGAAGTTAATCAAATGCTGTGATTAGCTTTGTATGTGTGTGTTTGTGTGTTTTTTCATGTATGCAGTAAGGGCTTCTTGAGGCTTTTTTTGGTTGGCTTGAGCAAAGGAATACAGCTGAAGTAGAATTTTGTTTCTAGGCCATACAGTGTGGAAGATATTAAACAAAATGATTCAGACCATACAACTAAATCAAATGCTGAGATTAGGTTAAAAGCACTGACACACTGACCCAGGGGCCTAGTCAAATAAATATACCTTTGGCTGAATTTGTCAGAAGTTGTGAACATAGCAGCAGGAGAGCTCTTGTTAATGCCCCACATGTAAACCCCACTCTTTAACCCTTTTCATTTAGCTGACAAAATCTGTCACATGTGAATCTCAAACAAACCAAAGAGTGATGGCTTACTATACAATAAAATAACACAAATATTCTTATATTTGCCTGTTCATGATGTTCTCATCCCTACTCTGACATGTTCTCACTGTTGTGCCCATAGTAGGGAGGCCACTAGGAATGTGTATCTAACAAGACTTTGATGATAAGTAAAGCATGCAGTTATTTACAGGTTGTGTGTGAAATGTGAATTACATGTCTCTGTCCTCTCTTATGTCATTTCAGGATGTATAGAGGGCATGTGTTGAAAGTGTGGATGGAAAAATGAAGCTAAATATCAGTTAGTGTGTTGGAAATGGCTAGAGAAATGTATATATGAAGCATATAGGAAGTCCTATGTGAGGGTGTGTGGAAAAAAGAAGCTAAATATCTGTATATTAGTCACTGGGTAATTGGTAGTAATAGCTAGAATTAGTGTGTATGTGAAACCTATAGGCCAGAGAGGCCTTTGTTTTTGTGAGTGCATGTGAAGGAGAGAGAGGGGGAGGGAGAGCCCAAGGGTTGTAAAGTGTTAGAAGCATGGGGGAGTGGAGGAGGGGGGCAGCGTGTGTGAGAATGTGCGTGTCTTAGCAGCTGTCTATGCCTCCCTACACTGGTCAGTATGGAAAATGAAAATATTCACTGTAGAGCTGTTTGTGGACGGATTTGGCTCAAACGTGGCACACAGCACCACAATGGTCATGTGAATGTGGATGTCAATTTTCATAACAATCAGACATACTATGGCATAGTTATTGAACTGTGAATTTGATGTGTTACGATGGTAGCATTGTGATGCATATGAAAAATATTAATTTGTCAAAACCTTAGGATTTTTTTGCTAATCTTAGCATTTCAGAGTCTGCTGAGTATTACAAGGTGTGATTTAAAGGTAATGGAGTTAAAATGCTAGGACTAGTATGAAAATGACAAGTTATATATATTTGATAATAGTGAAAAAGTGGTACATTTTTGCAAAACACATGTAATTAGAAAGTTGCTAGGAATTCTGCATACAATCATATGAGTGCAAGCATTTCTTGATAAGTGAAAATATGTAGGAGAAATTCTGGATTTTCTAGTATAGCGCCACCTAGTGGTGCAATTCCCTTCTAACATGAGTATGGCTTAGAGGGTGTGTACATGAACATACCATGTCAGTTTCATGTGTATGAACCTATGGTAAGTCTGTCAAATGGCCAATTAATTCAAATAAAAATTAATTAGCTCCTGGCGGCCATGTTTTTTGAGTGATGATGTCATCCATGTGTGCCTTGATACCACTTGGGCCCCTGATGATGCGAGTAAAGTTTTGGCTTGATGTGACTAATGGTTTCTGAGAAACAGTTTTTCCCATGTTATAGCGCCCCCTATTGGACAATCGTGGCCAGCTTTGACCTCTGACCTTTCAGTCATGTGCTCTAACAACTGATAAATTTTCATGAAGAAAGGTCAAAGCATTGCTGAGATATAGCTACTGAAGTAAATTTGGCCACGCCTCAGAGCTATTGATTGACACGTGACAACCAGACTGTATACCCATGTCACAGTTTTGTTGATATTCCTTAATAATGAGATTCTTGTGAATGTTTTGACACCAAGATTGTGGTGATCAGATGAAAAACCAGGGACTAGTATAAAAAAGTAGGTTTTGCATATTATGCAAATTAGCAAAAAATCTAAGTAGGCGGAGCTTAATGGTTCTTGAGGCTTTTTTGTTTGTCTGGAGCCAAGGAATGCACCTGAAGTGGAATTTTGTTTCTAGGACCTACGGGGTGGGAGATATGAACCCAAACGCAAAATGCTGCGCTATAGCGCCACCATCAGGCCAATTTGGGTGTCTGTACTTTAGCACGGTCCCGCAAACAGACTACACCAGTCTGCCAAGTTTGGTCTCCCTGGGCCTTACGGTCTATGCTGCAGTATGCGTTTTATGCGGAGAAAAATAATAATAAGAAAAATAGCCGCAAGCGGCGATTGGCGGGTTCACACAAAAAAAGGCACAAAAGCCAAAAGGTCTTTTAGACCAACAAGTGATATGAAGCTACTTCAGTCCAAAAAATGGACAGATAAAGTAATTTGCAAAAAATTATTCAACTGGGGCAATAAAGGCCTAAAAGATCAAAACAAAATGGCATGGCAAAATGATTCAGATCATAGAAGTTAATCAAATGCTGTGATTAGCTTTGTATGTGTGTGTTTGTGTGTTTTTTCATGTATGCAGTAAGGGCTTCTTGAGGCTTTTTTGATTGGCTTGAGCAAAGGAATACAGCTGAAGTAGAATTTTGTTTCTAGGCCATACAGTGTGGAAGATATTAAACAAAATGATTCAGACCATACAACTAAATCAAATGCTGAGATTAGGTTAAAAGCACTGACACACTGACCCAGGGGCCTAGTCAAATAAATATACCTTTGGCTGAATTTGTCAGAAGTTGTGAACATAGCAGCAGGAGAGCTCTTGTTAATGCCCCACATGTAAACCCCACTCTTTAACCCTTTTCATTTAGCTGACAAAATCTGTCACATGTGAATCTCAAACAAACCAAAGAGTAATGGCTTACTATACAATAAAATAACACAAATATTCTTATCTTTGCCTGTTCATGATGTTCTCATCCCTACTCTGACATGTTCTCACTGTTGTGCCCATAGTAGGGAGGCCACTAGGAATGTGTATCTAACAAGAGTTTGATGATAAGTAAAGCATGCAGTTATTTAGAGGTTGTGTGTGAAATGTGAATTACATGTCTCTGTCCTCTCTTATGTCATTTCAGGATGTATAGAGGGCATGTGTTGAGAGTGTGGATGGAAAAATGAAGCTAAATATCAGTTAGTGTGTTGGAAATGGCTAGAGAAATGTATATATGAAGCATATAGGAAGTCCTATGTGAGGGTGTGTGGAAAAAAGAGGCTAAATATCTGTATATTAGTCACTGGGTAATTGGTAGTAATGGCTAGAATTAGTGTGTATGTGAAACCTATAGGCCAGAGAGGCCTTTGTTTTTGTGAGTGCATGTGAAGGAGAGAGAGGGGGAGGGAGAGCCCAAGGGTTGTAAAGTGTTAGAAGCATGGGGGAGTGGAGGAGGGGGGCAGCGTGTGTGTGAGAACGTGCGTGTCTTAGCAGCTGTCTATGCCTCCCTGCACTGGTCAGTATGGAAAATGAAAATATTCACTGTAGAGCTGTTTGTGGACGGATTTGGCTCAAACTTGGCACACAGCACCACAATGGTCATGTGAATGTGGATGTCAATTTTCATAACAATCAGACATACTATGGCATAGTTATTGAACTGTGAATTTGATGTGTTACGATGGTAGCATTGTGATGCATATGAAAAATATTAATTTGTGAAAACCTTAGGATTTTCTTGCTAATCTTAGCATTTCAGAGTCTGCTGAGTATTACAAGGTGCGATTTAAATGTAATGGAGTTAAAATGCTAGGACTAGTATGAAAATGACAAGTTATATATATTTGATAATAGTGAAAAAGTGGTACATTTTTGCAAAACACATGTAATTAGAAAGTTGCTAGGAATTCTGCATACAATCATATGAATGCAAGCATTTCTTGATAAGTGAAAATATGTAGGAGAAATTCTGGATTTTCTAGTACAGTGCCACCTAGTGGTGCAATTCCCTTCTAACATGAGTATGTCTTAGAGGGTGTGTACATGAACATACCATGTCAGTTTCATGTGTATGAACCTATGGTAAGTCTATCAAATGGCCAATTAGGTCAAATCAAAATTAATTGGCTCATGGCGGCCATGTTTTTTGAGTGATGATGTCATCATTGTGTGCCTTGATACCAATTAGGCCCCTGATGATGCCTGTAAAGTTTTGGCTTGATGTGACTAATGGTTTCTGAGAAACAGTTTTTCCCATGTTATAGCGCCCCCTATTGGACAATCTGGGCCAGCTTTGACCTGTGACCTCCGAGTCATGTGCCCTAACAACTGATAAATTTTCATGAAGATTGGTCAAAGCGTTGCTGAGATATAGCTGCTGAAGTAAATTTGGCCACGCCTCAGAGCTATTGATTGACATGTCACAACGATACTGTATGCAAATGTAACAATTTTGTTCAAATTTATTGATAATGAGATTCTTCTGAATATTTTGACACCAAGATTGAAGAAATGCGATGAAAAACCAGGGACTAGTATAAAAAAGTAGGTTTTGCATATTATGCAAATTAGCAAAAAATCTAAGTAGGCGGAGCTTAATGGTTCTTGAGGCTTTTTTGTTTGTCTGGAGCCAAGGAATGCACCTGAAGTGGAATTTTGTTTCTAGGACCTACGGGGTGGGAGATATGAACCCAAACGCAAAATGCTGCGCTATAGCGCCACCATCAGGCCAATTTGGGTGTCTGTACTTAAGCACGGTCCCGCAAACAGACTACACCAGTCTGCCAAGTTTGGTCTCCCTGGGCCTTACGGTCTAGGCTGCAGTATGCGTTTTATGCGGAGAAAAATAATAATAATAATAAGAAATATAGCCGCAAGCGGCAATTGGCGGGTTCACACACGAATAGGCCTCTTGGCCTCAATAGGCAGAGGCCCAAAAGGTCCTTTAGACCCTAAATGTGAAAAGAAGCTATTTGAGTGGAAAAAAATGCACAAATAAATCAATGTGCAAAAAAAGGTTCAATTAGGGCACTAAAGGCCCAAAAGGATCAAAATAATGTGTATTGGGAAATTGAGTCAGATCACAGAACTAAATCACATGCTGAGATCAGCTTTGTGTGTGTTTGTGTGGTGTTTCATGTAATAGTTTTCAGTCAGTTCCAGAATATGGCCACTAGATGGAGGCCAAGTACTACCATACTGATATCTCATTAATCTCAGTAATGCAATATAACATTTTGGTGAATTAAAAGGTTCATTTCTGGTCAGCCTGTGTACTTTATGTAAAAAAAAAGATTCAGTTGAGGCACTAAAGGCCCAAAAGGATCAAAATAATATGTATTGGCAAAATTATTCAGATCACAGAACTAAATCACATGCTGAGATCAGCTTTGTGTGTGTTTGTGTGGTGTTTCATGTGAGAAATAGTTTTCAGTCAGTTCCGGTGTTTGGCCACGAGATGGAGCCCAAGTACTATCATACTGATATCTCATTAATCTCAGTAATGCAATGACATTTTGGTGAATTAAAAGGTTCATTTCTGGTCAGGCAGTGCACTTTTTGTTATGAGATGTAATTGCAATGTTATAAACCTCATTGATCTGAATCATAAAAGCCCCATTACTTGTCTGTATTCTGCATAACAAGATTGCTGCGTGAGTTTTTATGATTTCTCAGGTTTTTGGGTACTGTAGCGCCTCCGACAGGCCAATTTGAACCAAACTTGGCATACCTCACAGGGACCTCAGTGTATAAAAGCCTTTCAAATTGGGAGTTGATCACTTACATGGTTTATGAGTTATAGCAATAAAGGTCATTTATGGCATGGCCAGAAGGATATAATGGAAAAATTGACCAATCAGACAAATAAAAATGCAACATTTTTTCCATATGTAGTTAACTACAGTGTCTACAGATTATGCCTATGCCATTTTTGCCATCATTGGATCAAATTCCTAGGACTAGTTCTTAAAGAGCTATTTTCAAACAATTGATGAATGTGACAAAAGTATGCATTTTTTAATAGGACTTGTAATTGCAAAGTTGTCAGGTCTACTGCAAGGAATAAAAAGAAACAAGTTGCATGTTCCTAAGTGAAAATTTGGAGGAGTTATGCATGATTTTCACAAATAGCGCCACCTAGTGGCCAAATGTTTTAAAACTGCACAGCATGACACATAGTCCTGAGATATGCACAGTGGTGAGGTTTCATGTTGATTGGCCAATGGTAAGTCTGTCAAATGGCCAATTAATTCAAATAAAAATTAATTGGCTCATGGCGGCCATGTTTTTGAGTGATGATGTCATCATTGTGTGTCTTGATATCACTTGGGCCCCTGATGATGCCTGTAAAGTTTTGGCTTGATGTGACTAATGGTTTCTGAGAAACAGTTTTTCCCATGTTATAGCGCCCCCTATTGGACAATCGTGGCCAGCTTTGACCTATGACCTCGGAGTCATGTGCCCTAACAACTGTTAAAATTTTATGAAGATCCGTCAAAGCGTTGCTGAGATATAGCTGTTTAAGTAAATTTGGCCACGCCCCAGAGCTATTGATTGACATGTCACAACGACACTGTATGCAAATGTCACAATTTTTTCCAGGAATATTGATAATGAGATTCTTCTGAACATTTTGATACCAAGTTTGTGGTGATCGGATGAAAAACCAGGGACTAGTATAAAAAAGTAGGTTTTGCATATTATGCAAATTAGCAAAAAATCTAAGTAGGCGGAGCTTAATGGTTCTTGAGGCTTTTTTGTTTGGCTTGAACCAAGGAATCCATCAGAAGTGGAATTTTGTTTCTAGGCCCTACGGTTTGGGAGATATGGACCAAAACGCAAAATGGTGCGCTATAGCGCCACCATCAGGCCAATGTGGGTCTCTGTACTTTAGCACGGTCTCGCAAAGAGACTACACCATTCTGCCAAGTTTGGTGTCTCTGGGCCTTACGGTCTAGGCTGCAGTATGCGTTTTATGCGGAGAAAAATAATAATAATAAGAAGAAAATATAGCCGCAAGCGGCGATTGGCGGGTTCACACAAAAAAAGCCACAAAAGCCCAAAGGGTCTTTTAGACCAACAAGTGATATGAAGCTACTTCAGTCCAAAAAATGGACAGATAAAGTAATTTGCAAAAAATTATTCAACTGGGGCAATAAAGGCCCAAAAGATCAAAACAAAATGTCATGGCAAAATGATTCAGATCATAGAAGTTAATCAAATGCTGTGATTAGCTTTGTATGTGTGTGTTTGTGTGTTTTTTCATGTATGCAGTAAGGGCTTCTTGAGGCTTTTTTGGTTGGATTGAGCAAAGGAATACAGCTGAAGTAGAATTTTGTTTCTAGGCCATACAGTGAGGAAGACATTAAACAAAATGATTCAGACCATACAACTAAATCAAATGCTGAGATTAGGTTAAAAGCACTGACACACTGACCCAGGGGCCTAGTCAAATAAATATACCTTTGGCTGAATTTGTCAGAAGTTGTGAACATAGCAGCAGGAGAGCTCTTGTTAATGCCCCACATGTAAACCCCACTCTTTAACCCTTGTCATTTAGCTGACAAAATCTGTCACATGTGAATCTCAAACAAACCAAAGAGTGATGGCTTACTATACAATAAAATAACACAAATATTCTTATCTTTGCCTGTTCATGATGTTCTCATCCCTACTCTGACATGTTCTCACTGTTGTGCCCATAGTAGGGAGGCCACTAGGAATGTGTATCTAACAAGACTTTGATGATAAGTAAAGCATGCAGTTATATAGAGGTTGTGTGTGAAATGTGAATTACATATCTCTGTCCTCTCTTATGTCATTTCAGGATGTATAGAGGGCATGAGTTGAGAGTGTGGATGGAAAAGTGAAGCTAAATATCAGTTAGTGTGTTGGAAATGGCTAGAGAAATGTATATATGAAGCATATAGGAAGTCCTGTGTGAGGGTGTGTGGAAAAAAAGAAGCTAAATATCTGTATATTAGTCACTGGGTAATTGGTAGTAATGGCTAGAATTAGTGTGTATGTAAAACCTATAGGCCAGAGAGGCCTTTGTTTGTGTGAGTGCATGTGAAAGAGAGAGAGGGAGGAGGGAGAGCCCATGGGTTGTAAAATGTTAGAAGGATGGGGGAGTGGAGGAGGGGGGCAGCGTGTGCGAGAATGGCACGTGCGTGTGGGCTGAGCAGCTCTCGTCTTCTCCCTGCACAGCTCAGTATGGAAAATGAAAATATTCACTGTAGAGCTGTTTGTGGACGGATTTGGCTCAAACTTGGCCTAACAAGTCTTTGATGATAAGTAAAGCATGCAGTTATATAGAGGTTGTGTGTGAAATGTGAATTACATATCTCTGTCCTCTCTTATGTCATTTCAGGATGTATAGAGGGCATGTGTTGAGAGTGTGGATGGAAAAATGAAGCTAAATATCAGTTAGTGTGTTGGAAATGGCTAGAGAAATGTATATATGAAGCATATAGGAAGTCCTGTGTGAGGGTGTGTGGAAAAAAGAAGCTAAATATCTGTATATTAGTCACTGGGTAATTGGAAGTAATGGCTAGAATTAGTGTGTATGTGAAACCTATAGGCCAGAGAGGCCTTTGTTTGTGTGAGTGCATGTGAAAGAGAGAGAGGGGGAGGGAGAGCCCATGGGTTGTAGTGTTAGAAGGATGGGGGAGTGGAGGAGGGGGGCAGCGTGTGTGAGAACGTGCGTGTCTTAGCAGCTGTCTATGCCTCCCTGCACTGGTCAGTATGGAAAATGAAAATATTCACTGTAGAGCTGTTTGTAGACGGATTTGGCTCAAACTTGGCACACAGCACCACAATGGTCATGTGAATGTGGATGTCAATTTTCCTAACAATCAGACATACTATGGCGTAGTTATTGAACTGTGAATTTGATGTGTTATGATGGTAGCATTGTGATGCATATGAAAAATATTAATTTGTGAAAACCTTAGGATTTTCTCGCTAATCTTAGCATTTCAGAGTCTGCTGAGTATTACAAGGTGTGATTTAAAGGTGATGGAGTTAAAATGCTAGGACTAGTATGAAAATGACAAGTTATATATATTTGATAATAGTGAAAAAGTGGTACATTTTTGCAAAGCACATGTAATTAGAAAGTTGCTAGGAATTCTGCATACAATCATATGAGTGCAAGCATTTCTTGATAAGTGAAAATATGTAGGAGAAATTCTGGATTTTCTAGTATAGCGCCACCTAGTGGTGCAATTCCCTTCTAACATGAGTATGTCTTAGAGGGTGTGTACATGAACATACCATGTCAGTTTCATGTGCATGTACCTATGGTAAGTCTGCCAAATGGCCAATTAATTAAAATTAAAATTAATTGGCTCATGGCGGCCATGTTTTTTGAGTGATGAGGTCATCATTGTGTGCCTTGATACCACTTGGGCCCCTGATGATGCCTGTAAAGTCTTGGCTTGATGTGACTAATGGTTTCTGAGAAACAGTTTTTCCCATGTTATAGCGCCCCCTATTGGACAATCGTGGCCAGCTTTGACCTGTGACCTCTGAGTCATGTGCCCTAACAACTGATAAATTTTCATGAAGATTGGTCAAAGCATTGCTGAGATATAGCTGCTGAAGTCAATTTGGCCACGCCTCAGAGCTATTGATTGACATGTGACAACCAGACTGTATACCAATGTCACCGTTTTGTTGATGTTCCTTGATAATGAGATTCTTGTGAATATTTTGACACCAAGATTGTGGTGATCAGATGAAAAACCAGGGACTAGTATAAAAAAGTAGGTTTTGCATATTATGCAAATTAGCAAAAAATCTAAGTAGGCGGAGCTTAATGGTTCTTGAGGCTTTTTTGTTTGTCTGGAGCCAAGGAATGCACCTGAAGTGGAATTTTGTTTCTACGACCTACGGGGTGGGAGATATGGACCAAAACGCAAAATGCTGCGCTATAGCGCCACCATCAGGCCAATTTGGGTGTCTGTACTTAAGCACGGTCCCGCAAACAGACTACACCAGTCTGCCAAGTTTGGTCTTCCTGGGCCTTACGGTTTAGGCTGCAGTATGCGTTTTATGCGGAGAAAAATAATAATAAGAATAAGAAAGAAGAAAAATCCGAGCAATTACAATAGGTTTCCCACACTATGTGTGTGAACCCTAAAAAAGAAAGAAGAAAAATCCTAACAATAACAATAGGTTTCCCACACTACGTGTGTGAACCCTAAAGAAGAAAAAGAAAAATCCTAACAATTACAATAGGGTTCCCACACTATGTGTGTGAACCCTAACTAAGGAAAATAAAAATAGTAACGCATCGTAACTTTGATAAATAACTTTAATCTGATTACTGGACTGGAATAGTAACTCATTATATTACTCGGTACTGAACAAAGTGGTAAGATTAGAGTAACGTGTTACTGACATCACTGGTGGTAACTGTCTGTGAATATGCTCAACACACTTCTGTGGTGACCTAAGCATTGTTCATGCAAGATCCAGAGTGAAGAACCACAGGAAATCAGTAATTGCCAAACAGTAATCCAGGCCTTAATCCAGGCCTTAATCTGGACTCTTAATCAATGGAAACCTCCACCATATTCCTAACCCGAGGTGAGTGAATTAACATTAACATTCTTTCAGTTCAGCAGTGGAGCAAAGAGGAAATTGTTCAGCAATCATCTTATTCAGTGCAACAAAGACGCCCATAGCATGCATCCATACTGAGAGGTAACAGGAAGTCCCAGTGATTGATTTGTCGTAATGTCACATGTGTGGTGGAATGTATCCTGATTACGTATAAATGGAGGCCATTATGACTCCTTGATTTTCACTATTCTGGGCAGAGCCACCTTGGGGGGATGCAGGACTTTAGCATTATTTGAAATTTGAGTCTTTTTGAGGCAGACGGGAGGGTTACCGACACAATGGCCAGCATTACTTCCTAATGCAAGGTGTGTGTGTGTGTGTGTGTGTGTGTGTGTGTGTGTGTGTGTGTGTGTGTGTGTGTGTGTGTGTGCGTGCGCGCGCCAGGTACATGTTCCACTGTGTGTTTAAGACCAAAGAGGCAGTATGATATTGCTTCATATCCCTGGAATAATTCATGTACAGAAACAACACTGAGTTGACATCAGCCTGCTGATGCGGGTTGGTATCTGAGCACGTCTCCATGGCCGTAAGCTGCTCTGTCTTCACGTACCCCTACTCCACCAGAGCAGATCACACTTTCAGGCAGTGATTGATATTCAGGGTGTGGTGCAACGTACTGCTAAAACTGCACGGCTAAACAAAAAGCAAATAAAAAACACCAAAAACAACATCCTATTGTAATTCAGCTTCAGTCCTGGCCCAGTTTTGGCTCATATACATTTATATAGAGGGAGGCGGGTTTTCACACACAGGTACTTTAGATATTATCTTATAAGGACCTGTTCGCCAGACAGAACCTCCTCTATTCTTTAATACACGCTGCACAGCGGTGTCAAGGGGGCGGTACCACAGACAGGTAATCTAGATAATACGTTCTCCCATGTAATCAGCAATCTGTTTGCCAGGCCTGGCAGAAACTTTACTAGTAAATAGGTTTTAATACAAATGCAGAGATAAAAAGACAATTTTAGTGAGAGTCCTTCTTTACACCAGTAAAGTAACGATGGCGAGTGGATGTTGTGGTGGGGGAGAAGACGCCCTGTTGTTAAACGTGGTAAACTGCGGTGACAGGCATCCTCAAATGCACTGATATCCGTCTTGAAATTGTCAAGGGTGTCTGATTTCAGGGCAAAGATTATATTCATGTATGCCAGGCACCACATTGTGAGTTATAAATGGCATTTTCTACAGGCATCTATTTTCAGCTCAAGTATGTGACTGAGGTGTAGAGTTCCATATTCAGGTGCACAGGGATTGTGCAGAAATGCTCTTGAGTATGTGACTAATGCGAGCCCGGAGAGCGCGAGCCCCCCTGCACACTCGCGTGGCGGCGGGTTCAGGCATGAGCGGCCAGTCGTGTCAGCGCGTGGAGAGGCAGGGCTGGAAATTGCTTGGCAGACCGGCCGCCCAAGTGAGCAGCTCGCATTCAGAGCACAGCTGGTGTGTGCGAAAGCTCCCTAACCCTGTCGCGAGGGGAGAGAGAGAGAGAGAGAGAGAGTGTGTGTGTGTGTGTGTGTGTGTGTGTGTGTGTGTGTGTGTGTGTGTGTGTGCGCGTGCTTGAGCGGTGAAGGTCGGCCCAGCAACACGCATGGCTGCCATGATGAGCTAATGATGCTGATGGTAGTGAATGAGGCTGTACTCACAAGGAGCCTAACACTCCGTGTCATCCCTCATTGCACACACACACACACACACACACACACACACACACACACACACACACACTCACACACTCACCCCGAGACACTAGACTTCTCATCTCAGGCTCCACAGTCTCTCCCCGGTTCAGCCCCGCCCCGCTATGACCCCATCTAACAGGGGTGGGGTGAGGGAAACGGTGTGGCTGGTTAAGTAGCTGCGCACTGCGTGTGGCGTGTGGCACGACTAGATCAGTGAGGCCTCCTTCACACTGCAGGCTCCCTGTAAACCGCCAGCTGACACCAGTGAGATTAACCAGGCTCAACAACAAAGATTAGCACAAGCAAGCTCAACACCAGCCTCCAGAGACCTCCCTGAAGTCTCCACCTTCTTTCCCTCGCCATTCTCTTCCCATCCTCTATCTATCCTTCTCAGCATCTCTCTCTCTCTCGCTCTCTCTCTCTCTATCTGTCTCTCTAACCTTACCTGTTCTTTTCGTACCCAGCCTCATTTTCTCTTTTGCCCTTATTGGAGAGATTTATGACATGTGGGCTTTGCTGCCGTGGACCCGATGAAGTATGGCTGTTTTTACCTTAAAGGTCACTAGGTTGCTGTGATAAAACTAAAGGGTTTATACAGGTGAGTGCTCTGTGCTCACCTCTCTTCCAGGTCACCCCAGAAGAGCTCTTCATAAATGTAGATCTGCAGAGGTGTTCCATATCCACCACCAAACACCTAAACATAATTCTAGTTAAGGCATTTGCTCAGTTAGTGTGAGGATGAGCAGAACCCTTCTCCCTTTTCCAGATCTAAAACACTAGCAGGCTGACACTATTAATAGCGTGGATGTGACTTCATGCCATCCGGAGCTGGCTGAGAGCGTGTGGCTAGTGTTCGGGTGGAGTGCTGCGGGACGCACCCCGGGTGCAGCTCACTCCCCTTCCCCATTCACTTCAAGATTTGAGTTACATTAAACACATCAAAAGCAAAGACCCCCCCCCCCCCCCCCCAAAAAAAAGAGCTTCTCTCCATGACTCCAGTTCTTCAGACTCAGAAAAACACATCGTATTGTTGTTTCCTCTGATTTCTGTGCCGGAGGTAATCAAAGCCAGCAGCTTGACCTTTTAATCTGTTAGGACTGAGATTAGAGGAGCAGGTGGCCAGCTAAACTACATGAACTTTCTTTAGCACTGGGAGGGGACGGAGTCAGCATGTTGAATGGAGAAAGAACAAGCTCAGGGGCTTATGGTGAGCGAACTGGGGGGAGCTTGAGTGGGTGAAAGCAGAGGAGAAAAAAGAGAGAAAGCAAATGATAGTCAGGGGTGGTGGGAGACAGGTTATATAGACTGTAGAGAGAGCACAGCATGTAGAGAGGGTGTGGCTGAGATAAGAGGGTGTGGCTGAGATTAGAGGGTGTGGCTCAGATAAAAGTGACACAGAGAGGGTGTGGCTTAGATAAAAGAGACACAGAGAGGGTGTGGCTGAGATAAGAGACACAGAGAGGGTGTGGCTTAGATAAGAGAGACAGAGAGGGTGTGGCTGAGATAAGAGACACACAGAGAGGGTGTGGTTTAGATAAGAGAGACACAGGGAGGGTGTGGTTTAGATAAGAGAGACACAGAGATGGTGTGGTTTAGATAAGAGAGACACAGGGAGGGTGTGGTTTAGATAAGAGAGACACAGAGAGGGTGTGGTTTAGATAAGAGAGACACAGGGAGGGTGTGGTTTAGATAAGAGAGACACAGAGAGGGTGTGGCTTAGATAAGAGAGACACAGAGAGGGTGTGGTTTAGATAAGAGAGACACAGGGAGGGTGTGGTTTAGATAAGAGACACACAGAGATGGTGTGGTTTAGATA
>NC_135225.1:2041118-2045731 GCF_052324685.1 Brachyhypopomus gauderio | reverse complement strand
GCCGGTTTCGCAAGTCAAGCAGCGTTTCGGGAGGCGTTGGGAGATCTGTGGAGAAATTAGACGGGGACGATGGAGATAAGGGAGAAACAGCTGCTCGGGACCAGAGTGTGGTCCGAATCCAACATGGCCTCCACTCCCACACATGGTTTCCTTATCGGAACCATCTGAGGCAGGATGTTCATCAGTGTGGCCTGCCATGTTTTACGGGCTTAAAGAGGCTTGATAAGGCACTTACTGAAATGAGTTTCATTTGGAAAAAGCCCCGTAGGAAACAGAGGGGGGGGGGGGGGAGCTTGTTTGAGCACAGGGTCCGGTTTCCCACCGCTGACCCCAAGGGCCCGCTGCACTCTCACACACCATATCAGGACACGCGAAATGGCACAAAAAAATGAAAAAGGATAAGAAGACATCAACACCCCCACCTCCCCCAGCTGGTTCAAGTCCTCACCTGTCCACCGTACCTGCAGCCTGCTCAAGCTGGCGGAGGAGAAAGGAGTAGAGGGCGGGAAAACGAGTGAAGAACTCCCGCCCCGTCATCCTGAAAGAGAAGAGGGGGGGTTGGGTATTAATTTCACTTTTAACACGGTGGTGTGCAGGATATAGTGAGTACGGTGTGGAAGTGTGTAAATCATCTAAACAGCATTCCCAGTACCAGAGAGTTCAGCCGAGGTCTATAGGACAACAAAGAGACCTGCAGTATGTCATTACGAAAGGCAGAGAGAGGAGAGGCTAGTCTATGTTTGTGCATGTATGGATGTATATGTCTGGGAGTGTGTGTGTGTGTGTGTGTGTGTGTGTGTGTGTGTGTGTGTGTGTGTGTGTGTGTGTGTGTGTGTGTGTGATCTTTAGAGGTCTGGTTTGTAAACCACTTCCTAAAGGCAGAGCCCTTCACAGCTCTCAGAAGCTCTCATTACAGCTGAAATGCATGCTGGGAGTCCCGTCGGGGCGCGGGCCAAGGCCACGTGTGGCTGCGTCACTGCGGGGCAGAATACAACTTCCTGTTTTTGACCGAGGCGGCATGTTTTGAGAAACCATACCAAGAGAAATCCTTCTAATAAAAGTTCTCCCCACCCAAAAAGATTGGGACCAGCCTAAAGAAGAAACCCATTATAGGAGCAGTTAGGCCTCCAGAACAAATCTGGTCCACCTTCAAATTCCACACACACACACACACACACACACACACACACACACACACACACACACACACACACACACACACACACACACACACACACACACACAGGGAGGGAGACACTGGGCCTAGACACTGCCAGGGGTTCAAGTTTTATCCATTAGATAAGACTTTCATTTTTGGCTCCAATCACACTACAAATAAACAATTTTCAAAACACCACCTTGAAAAGATTATAACAGATTTTAAGTCTGGCAAAGAATGTCGGAGTATGTTAAAATGGAAGAGACAAAATCAACAAAGAAAAAAACCTCTCGGTTGGGGGGGGGGGGGGGGGGGGGGCAGGAGTGGTTGGCAATATTTTGGTTCTGACCCAAACAAACATGGAGAACTTGTAGATGTTAAGTGTTACATAAAATGGAAAAATCTCAAAACAAACAGTCGCTGAATATAAATCGCTGCCTTGAACCCAAAAAAAAAAAGATCTTTGGCATGAGCAGCTGAGAAGAGACAGCAGTGATGATGAAGGCAATATGATGATGAAGGCAGTATGATGATGAAGGCAGTATGATGATAAAGGCAGTATGATGATGAAGGCAATATGATGATGAAGGCAGTATGATGATGAAGGCAGTATGATGATGAAGGCAATATGATGATGAAGGCAATATGATGATGAAGGCAATATGATGATGAAGGCAATATGATGATGAAGGCAATATGATGATGAAGGCAGTATGATGATGAAGGCAGTATGATGATGAAGGCAATATGATGATGAAGGCAATATGATGATGAAGGCAGTATGATGATGAAGGCAGTATGATGATGAAGGCAGTATGATGATGAAGGCAGTATGTTCTCCTCTGAATCAGCCCCAGTTTATAAAAACTTCAATCTGTAACGTGAGGAACTACACATGAATCAAAGGCATGGTTTCTTTTGTGTGGTGGTGGTGGTTTTTCTCCAGGATTAAGATTTGAAATGGTTCAGTTCACTTACATAACAGCTACAAGGCAGTGACAGGCAGGACACAAGTCCTTGTAACACTCAAATGGGGTTTTCCTGAAGTGAATGTCCAACAGTGATATTGCTTATCTAGCACCATTTAGCTATAATTCCGGAGAAAATAATAATTTATCATGCCTGAAAAACGTCAATATTAATAGAACACACAACAAATAATTGTCCTCAACGTGACTCAACACGGTTGTCTGGCCAAATTCCAGGACCGCCCCAGAGTGCAGGGTTGTTCTGACTAGACGTCACAGCAGGTTACGTTGGGGCTACGTCAGGTTATGTCGGGGCTACGGGTGATCAGTCAGAGCTCACTCTTCCCTTCTGTGCCACAAAAGGCAGCGGTTTTACAAAGTGACACACGTCACCTACAGAAATTGCTGGTTAGAGGTTTGTGAGGAGCCTAGCCTAGCCTAGCCTAGCCTAGCCTAGCCTAGCGCTCATCGTTAACACCCAGACTCGTGACTTACACACATGCTTGACCTTAGACACACGCGCGCACACAAGCACGCACATGCACACCCGCACGATGCAACCTGCCCTTTCTATAACATGCACCCAGGAGGCCAAGTGTTTGCACATGTCTGTATTTACACACTAGTAAAACATTTATCATGTCCTCACAAGCACATGCATGCATGCACACACACACACACACGCATGCACACAGACAGACACACACACACACACACACACACAAACTGATGACATTGTGAGCAGTGCTTGTGTGGACATGACAGATGACACACATTCAGTAAGTTCCAAGAAACCAAAAACCAGTACGTGAACACACACCATGTGCTTATATGGGGAGCTGGTGTGTATCCCAATTCACACCAAACTGGTGCGTATAATTCAGATGACGTTGCCTGTGCTAAAACACACTCAATAAAACAGCACATTCCCAGAGTGTGTGGGCAACAGCTAAGAGAATAAGAGAAATGTCCCATGAACACACTCCGTAATGGCCGCAGGGTTAGCGGGGTGTTCAAGCACACAGTACGGCTTGTCTGGTCCAGGTGAAAGATGATGAGGTTATGCAGTAGGGAGCTCGGGTCAAACCGAACTGGGACGGAACCAGTAGAAGTGGTTCTGACCCAGCATGACGGTGCAGGGCAGACGGGCTGGATGTCTGCAGCCTCCCGTGCTACAGATTAAAGGGGAGCACTGATGACCGAACCTCGTACTGATGAGGGAACAGAACACGTCACGTTTCCTGTGACCCGTCTTGGCTGCTCAGGACAGAGACAGCAGTCCTGAGACACACAGACAAACGAACAGACCACGTAAATAAACTCACATGTAACAAAAAGATCCATTTCCTGTTGCCGTAATCAAGCCTCTCGGCACTGCTGTGAGCACATGATGGTGTGTGTGTGTGTGTGTGTGTGTGTGTGTGTGTGTGTGTGTGTGTGTGTGTGTGTGTGTTTGTGTGTTGAACAAAACCCAGAGCCTTATGATGTAGTGCTCTTCACTTCAGTAAAGTTCTCTGACCCTGGGAGCTGAACGATAGGGAATGTGGACAGATCTGAACACACCACACACACACACACCACACACACCACACACCACACACACACCACACACCACACACACCACACAACCCCCACCACACACACACAACCCCCACCACACACCACACAACCCCCACCACACACACCACACACCCCCACCACACACCACACACACCACACACCACACAACCCCCACCACACACCACACAACCCCCACCACACACACCACACACCACACACACCACACAACCCCCACCACACACAACCCCCACCACACACCTTACAACCCCAAAGTGTTCACGCAAATTACGCTGAAGTGAACTTATGCCAACATGAAACCCTGTTAAAGTGAACCACGTCGTGTTAAAGTGAACCACGTCATGTTAAAGTGAATCACGTCGTGTTAAAGTGAACCACGTCGTGTTGAAGTGAACCACGTCGTGTTGAAGTGAACCACGTCGTGTTTAAGTGAACCATGTCGTGTTAAAGTGAACCACGTCGTGTTTAAGTGAACCACGTCGTGTTTTAGTGAACCACGTCGTGTTTTAGTGAACCACGTCGTGTTTAAGTGAACCATGTTGTGTTGAAGTGAACCACGTCGTGTTAAAGTGAACCACGTTGTGTTAAAGTGAACCACGTCGTGTTGAAGTGAACCACGTCGTGCTCTCAGACCGGTCAGAGCCGGAGAAGGACACGCCTCCCTTCATCACACACAGCAGAGAGAAACCACCCTGCAGACATTAACTGAAGATCCCACACAGAGTCAGATCACCAACGTTAGCCTCAGGTATCACCCATGTACACACACGAACCAGAAGTGGAATTAGCAGCTAGTTAGCAAATCGAAACAAAACTGTGCTTGGTATAATCAAATCGTGTCGTGTTTTGTAACTCGAAAGACAGTCAACCTAACGTTCCAAATAAAGAGACTCCCAAGATACACTGGG
>NC_135225.1:2026118-2036118 GCF_052324685.1 Brachyhypopomus gauderio | reverse complement strand
ACACACACACACACAAACACTCACTCACTCACTCACTCACACACACACACACACACACACACACACACACACACACACACACACACACACACACACACACACACACACACACGAGGATCAGGGCCTGGTGTTATTGCGCAACACAGAAGCGATCCCCCGTCACAGTTAGACGTTAATGGGAAGGAAACGGCAGAGAACAGAAGAGCACCGTTTCTCCAGCGAGAAGCTCACGAGAGGCTCATGAGAGGCTCACGAGAAGCTCACGAGAAGCTCACGAGAAGCTCACGAGAGGCTCACGAGAGGCTCACGAGAAGCTCACGAGAAGCTCACGAGAGGCTCACGAGAAGCACAACAACAGTGAAGCTGCGGGGACACATAGGTGGGAATGTACAGAACAGAAAAGAATGTTCTGGAAAAAACGACAAAGCATTACTGATCCAGAACCCTCGGGAGGTGCAAGCACAATCCCCAGAACCCCTAACGGGAGTCGGCTGTGGGCGTGAGCGAGTTTCCTTCGCCTCCGCACCACCGAGACCACGCAGAAGGACAGCAGCTGTTCTGGGGGGGGGGGCACGGGCGGAGGGGCTGCTGAGGTCACACGGCGGCGAACACGGCGGGTCACCTGTGTGGCGGGTCGACGGCTCACCTGCACAGCATGCTGTTCAGGCCCACAAAGCCCACGTAGGCCAACTCGAACGCTCCTCTGTGTCGGGACTGAAGTAGCTGCTCGCGGAAATACCGCCCCACACCCTCCACCTGGGGGAGAGAGAGGGAGGGAGAGAGAGAGGGAGTGGGGGAGAGGGAGAGAGAGAGATAGAGAGAGTGAGTGAGAGAGAAAACCTCTGTGCTGCTTGGTTTAAAGCCAACACCAATACATTCTTGTCTGAGTATCAATAAACCCTGAATTACTGGGCTAATCTGGACCGGGTCATGTTGTGTCTCAGGTGACTCGTTCAACTCTGCCAGAATTAACTGGCCCACAGACACGGCGAATGGCCTCAGCAGATTACACCCGAAGGTGGAGCTGTAGGGGTGATGTAGGGGCCTCCGTGTAGGGGCCTCCGTGCACACAGCCTGCAGGACCGATCCGGCCACGTGTTCCGATGGACCCCGGAAAACGCCAGAGTCACGCAACGATGGTTTGTGGTTTCCGAGGGGGGAGAAGAGCCCTCTGGAGATATGGGGGCGGGACTGGGGCCCGGTGGGACCCGCCCCCGCACGGACCGGCCCACGGGGAAGCCCCGCCCCCCCTCCCTGCAGGCACGCAGACGGGTGGAGGCGGTCGAGGCTGGCGGCCCGAGCCGTCTCGGGGAGGGTTAATTGCACGGCGCCCCGAGTGCCCGTTAAAAGTTCCCCGGTTCCACGGGGACTCGTTTTAGCCTGACGCTTCCTGTTTGCCAGTTCAGCTGCGTTGTTCTTTTTCCCCTCCTCCAGCGCCCCACGTGCGCAGAGAAACTTCCCAACGTTTTCCGCAGCTGGCTAATTACACGGTCGGGTCGCTGACCTAAATAGTGGCTTTTCCTCCACGCCTGGCCACTAAGAGACTTCGCACCCGCGGGGCTGATGCAGTTGTTTGCTTTCCGCTTTGATTCCATTGACTCGGGCCGGAGGGGCCGACATCGCTCCGCTCACGTAGAGCTCAGGACGGGCAGGGAGGTTCACGGGAGTCTGACCAAGCCCTCGTAGGAGGAGTACACAGTCAGGACGAAACTTTATCAGAGTGACAGCGCACACACACGTCCTGAACAGAGCGCAAGCTCGACCGGCCTGGACGCCGAGAAACTGTGGAGTCACCTCAACAACGGGTCAAAGGCGGGCCTGGGGTGAACAGATAGCGTTGGATTATATTTATAGTTTGAGGTTGGAATGAGGTTAACTGGGGTCAGTGAATCAAAGCCAGACATTTCAGAGATGCAACCAAACCCCGTGGGCCCCGGTTTCCAGGAACTGAACGTCCGCCTGTTCCACCAGTTGTGAAGCTACGGCCAGCGGCCAAACGAGCAACAGCGAACCCTCCCAAACACAGCAGCGCGCCTCAAAGCCACTTAAATGTATGAAAGGCCCAACAGCGCCCCCTAGTTCAGGCAGCGTGCGGCGCGGGGCTCTGTGTTAGGCGTGTGGAGGACCGAGTGAGACTATCTGGATTATCCAAAGCCACAGTGAAGCCAGCCTGCTAAAACCTACTTAGAGCAAGAACTCAGGGCACTAATACACATAAAGAGAGAAACTGCAGACACAAACAGCAGCAGGAGAGATGATGGTGGTGGTAGATGGTGGTGGATGATGATGATGGTAGATGGTGGTGGTAGATGGTAGTGGATGATGATGGTGGTGGATGATGATGATGGTGGTAGATGATGATGGTGGTAGATGATGATGGTGGTGGTGGATGATGGTGGTGGATGATGATGATGGTGGTGGTGATGGTGGATGATGGTGGTGGTGGTGGTGGATGATGATGATGGTGGTGGTGGTGGTGGATGATGGTGGTGGTGGTGGTGGATGATGATGGTGGTGGTGGATGATGGTGGTGGTGGATGATGGTGGTGGTGGTGGTGGATGGTGGTGGTGGTGGTGGTGGATGATGGTGGTGGTGGTGGTGGATGATGGTGGTGGTGGTGGATGATGGTGGTGGTGGATGATGGTGGTGGTGGTGGTGGTGGTGGTGGATGATGGTGGTGGTGGTGGTGGTGGATGATGATGGTGGTGGTGGTGGTGGATGATGGTGGTGGTGGATGATGATGATGGTGGTGGTGGATGATGATGATGGTGGTGGTGGTGGTGGTGGATGATGATGGTGGTGGTGGTGGTGGATGATGGTGGTGGTGGTGGATGATGGTGGTGGTGGATGATGATGATGGTGGTGGTGGTGGATGATGATGGTGGTGGTGGTGGTGGATGATGATGGTGGTGGTGGTGGATGATGATGATGGTGGTGGTGGTGGATGATGATGGTGGTGGTGGTGGATGATGATGATGGTGGTGGATGATGATGATGGTGGTGGTGGTGGATGATGATGGTGGTGGTGGTGGTGGATGATGATGGTGGTGGTGGATGATGATGATGGTGGTGGTGGTGGATGATGGTGGTGGTGGTGGTGGATGATGATGGTGGTGGATGATGATGATGGTGGTGGTGATGGTGGATGATGGTGGTGGTGGTGGATGGTGGTGGTGGTGGATGATGGTGTTGGTGGTGGTGGTGGATGATGATGGTGGTGGTGGTGGTGGATGATGGTGGTGGTGGATGATGATGATGGTGGTGGTGGTGGTGGTGGATGATGATGGTGGTGGTGGTGGTGGATGATGGTGGTGGTGGTGGATGATGGTGGTGGTGGATGATGATGATGGTGGTGGTGGTGGATGATGATGGTGGTGGTGGTGGTGGATGATGATGGTGGTGGTGGTGGATGATGATGATGGTGGTGGTGGTGGATGATGGTGGTGGTGGTGGTGGATGATGATGGTGGTGGTGGTGGATGATGGTGGTGGTGGTGGATGATGATGGTGGTGGTGGTGGATGATGATGATGGTGGTGGTGGATGATGGTGGTGGTGGATGATGATGTGGTGGTGGTGGATGATGGTGGTGGTGGATGATGGTGGTGGTGGATGATGATGGTGGTGGTGGATGATGATGGTGGTGGTGGTGGATGATGATGATGGTGGTGGTGGATGATGGTGGTGGTGGATGATGATGATGGTGGTGGTGGATGATGGTGGTGGTGGTAGATGATGGTGGTGGTGGATGATGATGGTGGTGGATGATGATGGTGGTGGTGGATGATGGTGGTGGTGGATGATGGTGGTGGTGGTGGTGGATGATGGTGGTGGTGGTGGATGATGGTGGTGGTGGTGGTGGTGAATGATGGTGGTGGTGGTGGATGATGGTGGTGGTGGTGGTGGTGGATGATGGTGGTGGTGGATGATGATGATGGTGGTGGTGGATGATGGTGGTGGTGGATGATGGTGGTGGATGATGGTGATGGTGGTGGATGATGGTGGTGGTGGATGATGATGGTGGTGGTGGATGATGGTGGTGGTGGATGATGATGGTGGTGGTGGATGATGGTGGTGGTGGATGATGATGATGGTGGTGGTGGTGGTGGATGATGGTGGTGGTGGTGGTGGATGATGGTGGTGGTGGATGATGATGATGGTGGATGATGATGATGGTGGATGATGGTGGTGGTGGTGGTGGATGATGATGCTGGAGGTGGTAGATGATGGTGGTGGTGGTGGTGGTGGTGGTGGATGATGGTGGTGGTGGTGGTGGATGATGATGGTGGTGGTGGTGGATGATGGTGGTGGTGGATGATGGTGGTGGTGGATGATGGTGGTGGTGGTGGATGATGGTGGTGGTGGTGGTGGTGGATGATGGTGGTGGTGGTGGATGATGGTGGTGGTGGTGGTGGATGATGATGATGGTGGTGGTGGATGATGATGGTGGTGGTGGTGGATGATGGTGGTGGTGGTGGATGATGATGGTGGTGGATGATGATGGTGGTGGTGGTGGTGGATGATGGTGGTGGTGGTGGTGGATGATGGTGGTGGTGGTGGTGGATGATGATGATGGTGGTGGTGGTGGATGATGATGATGGTGGTGGTGGATGATGATGATGGTGGTGGTGGATGATGATGATGATGGTGGTGGTGGATGATGATGGTGGTGGATGATGATGGTGGTGGTGGTGGATGATGGTGGATGATGATGATGGTGGAGGTGGTGGATGATGATGATGGTGGTGGTGGATGATGATGGTGGTGGTGGTGGATGATGATGATGGTGGTGGTGGATGATGGTGGTGGTGGTGGATGATGATGATGGTGGTGGTGGATGATGATGGTGGTGGTGGTGGATGATGATGATGGTGGTGGTGGATGATGATGGTGGTGGTGGTGGATGATGATGATGGTGGTGGTGGATGATGATGATGGTGGTGGTGGATGATGATGATGGTGGTGGATGATGATGGTGGTGGTGGATGATAATGGTTGTGGTGGTGGATGATGATGATGGTGGTGGTGGATGATGATGGTGGTGGTGGATGATGATGATGGTGGATGATGGTGGTGGTGGTGGTGGTGGATGATGATGCTGGAGGTGGTAGATGATGGTGGTGGTGGTGGTGGATGATGATGGTGGTGGTGGATGATGATGGTGGTGGTGGTGGTGGATGATGGTGGTGGTGGTGGTGGATGATGATGATGGTGGTGGTGGATGATGATGATGGTGGTGGTGGTGGATGATGGTGGTGGTGGTGGTGGATGATGATGGTGGTGGTGGTGGTGGATGATGATGGTGGTGGTGGATGATGATGGTGGTGGTGGTGGTGGATGATGATGGTGGTGGTGGATGATGATGATGGTGGTGGTGGATGATGATGATGGTGGTGGTGGTGGATGATGGTGGTGGTGGATGATGATGGTGGTGGATGATGATGGTGGTGGTGGTGGTGGATGATGATGGTGGTGGTGGATGATGATGGTGGTGGATGATGATGGTGGTGGTGGATGATGATGATGGTGGTGGTGGATGATGATGATGGTGGTGGTGGATGATGATGATGGTGGTGGTGGATGATGATGGTGGTTGATGGTGGTGGTGGTGGATGATGATGCTGGAGGTGGTAGATGATGGTGGTGGTGGATGATGATGGTGGTGGTGGATGATGATGATGGTGGTGGTGGATGATGATGATGGTGGTGGATGATGATGATGGTGGTGGATGATGGTGGTGGTGGATGATGATGGTGGTGGTGGTGGATGATGATGGTGGTGGTGGTGGTGGATGATGATGGTGGTGGTGGATGATGATGGTGGTGGATGATGATGGTGGTGGTGGATGATGATGATGGTGGTGGTGGATGATGATGATGGTGGTGGTGGATGATGATGGTGGTGGTGGTGGATGATGGTGGTGGTGGTGGATGATGATGATGGTGGTGGTGGATGATGATGGTGGTGGTGGATGATGGTGGTGGTGGTGGATGATGATGGTGGTGGTGGTGGATGATGATGGTGGTGGTGGATGATGGTGGTGGTGGTGGATGATGATGATGGTGGTGGTGGTGGATGATGATGGTGGTGGTGGTGGATGATGATGGTGGTGGTGGTGGATGATGATGATGGTGGTGGATGATGGTGGTGGTGGATGATGATGATGGTGGTGGATGATGATGGTGGTGGTGGTGGATGATGATGATGGTGGTGGTGGTGGATGATGATGGTGGTGGTGGTGGATGATGATGATGGTGGTGGTGGTGGATGATGATGATGGTGGTGGTGGTGGATGATGATGGTGGTGGTGGATGATGATGGTGGTGGTGGATGATGATGATGGTGGTGGTGGATGATGGTGGTGGTGGTGGTGGTGGATGATGGTGGTGGTGATGGTGGATGATGGTGGATGCTGGAGGTGGTAGATGATGGTGGTGGTGGTGGATGATGATGGTGGTGGTGGTGGTGGTGGATGATGATGGTGGTGGTGGTGGATGATGGTGGTGGTGATGGTGGATGCTGGAGGTGGTGGATGATGGTGGTGGTGGTGGATGATGATGATGGTGGTGGTGGTGGTGGTGGTGGTGGATGATGGTGGTGGTGGTGGTAGATGATGGTGGATGCTGGAGGTGGTGGTAGATGGTCTCCACACGCTGGACGAGACAGCAAGGGCTCGTCAGAAGCCTCCAAGGTATCATCTGAACCAAGATGGCGTCGCAGAAGCACCCTGGCGTGGTTTACCCCAACCCCCCCCCCTCCAAACACTCTCCGTCTCCGGCAAGGGTGATGAAAAACGAGGAATTACACCGTCACGACACGACTGTTTGTGGTCGTCATGGTGTGCACGGCAGCACGGAAACATCTGCTGCGTTGCCGTGGTGACGGAGACCATAACAGGACACTGGAAACCAGCAATGCGTGTACTCACGACCTGACGGAGGGAACGTCACCGTCAAACACGTACACACTTTATGGAGCAGGACAGGGAGCTCGGCAGTGGACATGAGCCATTTGAGATGGGGTAGAGCGTGTCTCACACACACACACACACACACACACACACACACACACACACACACACACACCTTGAGCCTCTGGGATTCTCTCTCCATCTTTAGATCACCCGTTTATGTAATAGGCAGAAACGGAGCGGTAACCACAACGGTGACATCACTGAATAATTTCGCTCCATCTGCAGAAGTGATGAGATCACATGCCAAGCCGAAGTGGTGGATGACGACGCTAAAGTGAATCATACTCCATATCTGGAAGTTGCTTTAAGTTCTCCAACGCAAACCGTTCGCACACGTATCGTGTAACCGTCCCTGTGGGCCTCATCACTCTGTGTTGCGTGTAAACGCTCTCGCAGGTCGGATGATCGGTGGAGGGAGTAAAGGATCTCAGTCAGAGGAAGTAATGGAAAAAGAGACCTTCACACACAGGAGAAGATCTCCGGTTGGAGCCGTGTGCATCAGGCTGCCAGCGTGGAGAAGGCCTTCATCCACTTAAAGGAGGCTGACTAGGAAAGGCCAAGAAAATCTCTTGCTGGGACTTGTTGGTTCAGCGGTTCGGGTGATCGATTAAAGAATTCGCTCTTTATTTTAAAAGGATTATGGGTCGAACTCTCAGACAGAAGAGACCTGTATACATAGGGACTGGGATTGGACAGCCCTCATGGACAAAGGTTTAGCCAAAGAAAACAACTCGGCAATCACCAGAAAACCTCCTGTGGCATTATTTATGAAACTGTTTCAAATTAAACAAAAGGTCATGAGGTTTGCCAAGACGAGGATGATGAAGAAACGGAACTGGCCGAGCTCCTTCACGTTGTGCTTCTGTTACAGTAAACTTCAAACATAAACGTCAGCTCCTACACGCCGACCCCAGAGTGTAAACCTCAGCACCACTTTAGAGGTGCCAACTATACAGTCCAGAATATCTGCACACAAGGCCCACATGTGTGTGTGTGTGTGTGTGTGTGGAGTATAGCTGACTGACAGCTGTTGCTGGCATCTCAGGTATAAGAGCAGATAAATACTGCCCTGCAGGACAGGAGGAGACACCATCTGGAAAAATTCGGGTGAGAGGGCAGACGGGGCAGTTAAGCAGCGGGGGCAGTTAAACAGCGGGTGCAGACCGAAATGAAAGCCCTGCACTAATAAGGGCGGATGCTAATTGAAGGCGTGTGGAGTCTGACTGCTTCACACTGCCACAGACACAGTAGACACACCGCCACACACACCCACGCACTCGGGGTCGTCAAAACATCTCGGAATTTATGATGAGAGATTGTTTTTTTTGTTTTGTTTTTGTTTTTTTTTTGGTGCACCTTAAATACAACTTCATGGACAATATGGAGATCTTGGCGCATCACCAATGTTGGAGGAACATGCGAGTCAGAATCAGAACCCATGAAGGAAGACACGTGTGTCCAGGTGCACTGATACGAGCACATAGAGGACGCGTTGGTGTGCGAACAGCTTTAGTATCTTTCTGATAAATGAACTTCAACGAATGCTTCATCGTTTCTCCAGGTATTGTTGATCCTGAACTCTGGATTTGCCATCATCAGAACCTCCTCCTCACTCCAGGAACCTCCAGATCAGCTTACTGGAAAAAAAATCTCTCAAGCTGAAGTATGAGGTACTATTCTCCAATATACTGTTTTCATTTAATTCCATAACGGTGATCGAGTCCTTGGGGTACATCCAGCTTTATCTGCACACACCATGTTTACTCTGAGGTGTGTGTGGTGTTCTACACGCCTGCTCCTCGGTGATGAGTCCTCGTTGGGTGTGTGTGTGCTGCTATGAGGTGTGTGTGGTGTTCTACACACCTGCTCCTCGGTGATGAGTCCTCGTTGGGTGTGTGTGTGCGCTGCTCTGAGGTGTGTGTGGTGTTCTACACACCTGCTCCTCGGTGATGAGTCCTCGTTGGGTGTGTGTGCTGCTCTGAGGTGTGTGTGGTGTTCTACACACCTGCTCCTCGGTGATGAGTCCTCGTTGGGTGTGTGTGTGCTGCTCTGAGGTGTGTGTGGTGTTCTACACACCTGCTCCTCGGTGATGAGTCCTCGTTGGGTGTGTGTGTGCTGCTCTGAGGTGTGTGTGGTGTTCTACACACCTGCTCCTCGGTGATGAGTCCTCGTTGGGTGTGTGTGTGCTGCTCTGAGGTGTGTGTGGTGTTCTACACACCTGCTCCTCGGTGATGAGTCCTCGTTGGGTGTGTGTGTGCTGCTCTGAGGTGTGTGTGGTGTTCTACACACCTGCTCCTCGGTGATGAGTCCTCGTTGGGTGTGTGTGTGCTGCTCTGAGGTGTGTGTGGTGTTCTACACACCTGCTCCTCGGTGATGAGTCCTCGTTGGGTGTGTGTGTGCTGCTCTGAGGTGTGTGTGGTGTTCTACACACCTGCTCCTCGGTGATGAGTCCTCGTTGGGTGTGTGTGTGCTGCTCTGAGGTGTGTGTGGTGTTCTACACACCTGCTCCTCGGTGATGAGTCCTCGTTGGGTGTGTGTGTGCTGCTCTGAGGTGTGTGTGGTGTTCTACACACCTGCTCCTCGGTGATGAGTCCTCGTTGGGTGTGTGTGTGCTGCTCTGAGGTGTGTGTGGTGTTCTACACACCTGCTCCTCGGTGATGAGTCCTCGTTGGGGGTGTGTGTGCTGCTCTGAGGTGTGTGTGGTGTTCTACACACCTGCTCCTCGGTGATGAGTCCTCGTTGGGTGTGTGTGTGCTGCTCTGAGGTGTGTGTGGTGTTCTACACACCTGCTCCTCGGTGATGAGTCCTCGTTGGGTGTGTGTGTGCTGCTATGAGGTGTGTGTGGTGTTCTACACACCTGCTCCTCGGTGATGAGTCCTCGTTGGGTGTGTGTGTGCTGCTCTGAGGTGTGTGTGGTGTTCTACACACCTGCTCCTCGGTGATGAGTCCTCGTTGGGTGTGTGTGTGCAGCGGCATCCTCTGACACAGCTCTCCTAACAACATGGAGACTTCCTTCATACTCCGCCA